>NW_010262468.1:40528-42125 GCF_000690775.1 Eurypyga helias
CCTTGTTGAACCTCACACAGTTGGCCTCAGCCCATCGATCCAACCTCTCCAGATCCCTCTGAAGGGCCTTCCTGTCCTCAAGCAGAAGTTTCTTCAAAGAAGAATCTGCAAAATCCATGTAATCAAAACTGTTCCATATCTGTGGAAATCTTTAGGAGAAAATAACTGCCTAGTTCCTAGTCTGGAACCTAACAGTTCCAGATTCATTTTTGCTGTAGCGCATTAGAGGGAAATGAAATGGCTCTCCTGCACTGCAGCACTTCGGTAATGAGACTTAAAGCTGCTTAACTGTATTGTAGACCCTACAGCATAAAAAGGGATTAGCTTGATTTAGAGAGCTTGCCTTCTCCCGTTCTAGATGTATGGGCTCCTACCCACCCTATTACTGTGAACACAGAGTGACTATTAATAGGCAGAATAGTGTGAGATATGAAAAGTCCCAAACGTTTGTCTATGAGATTATTCTTTTAGAGGATTAAATCTTTCAGCAAAATATGGGGGGGAAGGAGGGTTGCTCTAAGCTGCAGTCTAGTGTGTTCCCTATAGGAAACACATCTGAAATTAGCAGTCATCATTTTTTTCATAAAAGCCAGAAAATTATTGATGCCATAGGAGGAGAAGGAAGATGATGTGCTGAAGCAGTAATGCCTTGCACCCCAGGAGTAAAGCTCCACGACACAACGGGGCTGATCCAGGGGTGGTGTTTCAACTCCATGAGGAGCTGGGAAGGGCAACTGCAGTTTGGAAGATGACCCAGGCCTTGCTGCCACCTCTCACAGCGTTGGCTAGGGCTGTAGCCAGTCTTGCACTGATGAAACCTCAGTCCCCCTCCAGATCACAGCTCCAGAGGGGAAAGCAATTCCCTTCATTATGAAACGTCTCCACTGCTGCAACTCCCTCCTCCTCCAGGAAGCCACCCTCATCCTGGTGGGGACAGGGCAGCTCCTGGGGAGGAGGGCAGGAGCCCAACGGGATGGTGGCCCCATTTCCAACCTTCTGGGGCAGCTGGCCAGTTGCTCCCCTTTGTCTCCTCCAATATCTGTGTACAGTGGAGAGCAGATGAGCAAGAGAGAGGGATGCTGCAAGGCAGAAAAGCACTGAGCTGCTCACAACTGCTGAGTGTGGGCAAAGAGAAGAAGCAGCATATCCTACCTGAGATTCCAGGCTACGAGAGGCAGCTGGATGCACTTTATCAGCAACCAGCATGAGCTGCTGCAGCAACAGCTGAAACCACTTCACTTGTGAAATGTGAGAGCTAGTGACTTTTTCTGAAGAGCTGCAGATGTGCAGAGAGCTTAAGAAGTCGTCAAATTTCTTTTTCTCTCTAAAGTGCCGAGCTGGGACTGCTCTTTTACCTAGGAGCCTTACACTGGTCTCACAGCCAAGTAGAGATTACCTCTTTCTTTAAAGAAAATGGGCATATTGTGTGAACATGTGGAAGACCACAGGACTGGCTCATGTAGTGCTCAAAAGAATTTCCTTCCCTCTAATTGTGGACTCAGGACCATCTGCTGCTGGGCTGGAAGTGGCTGACTTGTCGACTTACCTGGCTGCAGAGGACTTTGTGGGTAGGCTGTTCAGATGGCTGCTGGTATGG
>NW_010262469.1:0-5985 GCF_000690775.1 Eurypyga helias
AGACACTGAGCCTTTGACCACAACTTTTTGAGTGCAAGGCTCCAGATAATTCCTTATCCACTACGTGGTCCATTCATTAAATCCATTCTTCTCAGATTTAGAAACAAAGATCGTGCAGGAGAGTGTCAAATTATATTGCCCAAGTCCAGACTGAGGTGCCATTTTCATCTTCAGTCCCTGTAGCCTACTGTATTTTTGTGATAGAGGAAGTCACAGACCTGGCATCTGCTTCTTGGCCTTCACGCTTTGCTGCCGAGGTATCTTCTAACTCGGCCAAAGCATTTAGTCACCCACAGCAAAGTCATGTATGATTCACATGAACCAATCCCCAGCAATGCCATAATTAAAAAAACCCATGTTCATGGGTGTTATGATGACATGATGAATAATTATGAGCTATTTCTGCCTGTGTTTTGAATGGGTCAGATAGAACATTAATTATGTTACTAAAACAAATATCTCATAAGTCATGTTGCTATAGCACAAGCAGAAGTAAGTCAAGGCTTCTCATTCAGACCTCTAAAAGTGAACTGATCCTCCAGGATGGGGGACCACAGTTTATGTGGAAAGAGAAGGTAAGTGAAAGAGCCAGGGCAAACATACACACAGTCTGTTGCTCTAAGCAGTTGCTTATGCTTGAATCCATCACTGAATGAACCTATTGATTCCTTGTCTTCCACCTGCATATTTAATTTGTTTGTATGTGTGTGTGTGTGTGTGTGTCTTGTTTTGTCTTTTACAGTACACCTGGGTAAACTCTCAAGTAATTTAAGCCTGGTTTCCTGATGAACATGTGGCTGTTTTCACAGCTATGACTTCTCAGTTATTCCATGAAGAGAGAGCTTGTCTCAAGGGAGATAAGATTAAAATTATATAGACATGACATATGCCAAAATTAACTTGGCATTTGGAAAAAGTTGTTGTTAAAAGCTGTCAAGAGGCACATGTGGCTGTTTTCACAGCTATGACTTCTCAGTTATTCCATGAAGAGAGAGCTTGTCTCAAGGGAGATAAGATTAAAATTATATAGACATGACATATGCCAAAATTAACTTGGCATTTGGAAAAAGTTGTTGTTAAAAGCTGTCAAGAGGCACAATAAGTGTAGTCTCATTTTATTTTAGTTGCAGATTGCAGACAAAATCCCACGGCACTTCACTGGAGAGATAACGTGCTGATAGGTATTATCACATAGAAGGATGAACAAACATTTCACACACACGCTCCCCATATGCATCCTGTACGGTTTTCATTATGGATATGCGTTCCAAAAGGGTTTTCATTTTTTCATAAGTATAACAGTAGAGAGTGAGCGGGGGAAAAATGGAATGTCGTTTGTATTACCACAGTGACTGCAAAAGCAACCACAGTACCCTCTCTCTCTTTTCCTCTCTCCACATACAGATCTCTACCTTTCCTTTCCTAATTCAGAGTACAAACCAGGTCAGATCCCCAAATCCCCCAGAACAGTATATTTTACTAAGAGGGCACATAATTCAGGTAAAGCACAGTAAATAAATGAACAGTGGCCTGCTGAGTCACTGTGGAGTGAGAGATTCTAGGTAAAATCCAGAGGAGATGCAAGAATTCAGAAGTGTGTATCAAATGCAAGTGTGGGAGAAAACACATGCACAGTTAGTTCAGTCTTCTTTCCAATTCATTACATTTTCCCTATTGATTCCTTCGTTCCTTTCTTCTCGTAGTATGAGAATGACCTCAGATAGAATGTCAGTGTCATCTTAATGCCATTTTCACCACCAATTAGAGAGGCAATTTATCAGCACATTTAAGAATGTGTGTTCAACTTTCAGCTGCAGCTAAAAAATATTTCTCTTTCTAAAGCACTTGAATCCAAGCTTTTCCACTAGCCAGAAATATTATTAATAAAATTAATTAGTATGTACTTTAAAAGCAAAGATTATGCACAATTAGGAAAACCCTGACCATTATTATTCTTATCTCTTTCTTCCAGGGTTATTTTATTTTGTGTTTAAAATTTTGACCCCCTTTTGTGCTGTTTTCTGCAAATGCCCCATGTTGTCCAAAAGACTTTTTCAGCCAAATGTTTGCAGAGGCTTGCAGTGGAGTCAGATTTATTCACCTTATTCCAGCCACCAATTATAGTCTTCAGACTGTCTTCTTCCCAGTATAAGGCCCATAATATATGTGGGATTTAATCTAAAATAAAAAAGAACTGGGTCATTCTAAAGTTGGAAGAGCAAAAATGATATTACAAAACTCACGGCAAGATTAGTGCTCTTAAGTCTAGGGTTAGATGAGCTGAGGACAGAACCCTACACACTTGCCAGCTCCTCAGACAGCCCTGTGAATATGCACAATATAGTATCACCCTTGTATATCGTTGTGAAATAGTATGGTATATTTAATATGAAAAAAATCCACTTTTCTGCAGATTTCCTGAACCACCCAACATAAGGTATCACTGTGATCCTCTTATGGAAGTCTGAAGGACTGATCAAGGAAAATCAGAAGAGAGAGCAATGGTTCTAAATATTTCAGGAATTTAGAGTAGTATCTATAAAACTCAATTACATTCCTTGAGAAGACTAGTCATCCCACAGCTGCTAAACATCACAAAATTTTTCATTAGAGAATTCAGACACTTAAGAAAAATGTCAGACTGAGACAGAGAAAACTCGTAATCATGACTATATGTTATTACATTACAATGATTTATCTAAAACCCCTTTGCAGTGGAGGAAACTGGAAGGAGAACTGTTGCACTCCAATGTCAGCATTTTAAGGCTGGGCATCTTCTCCTCCTTAGGAGAAGATTTCCTTGTGTCCCCTGGCAATAGATTTCCCTGTGTAAACCCTGGAGATCAGAGCATGTGGGGGAGATCTCTAGGACTCAGAAACATGCAGCCCAGTGAACATCCAGATGCCAGGTCTGCAAGGTGAACCAAAACCTCTCTCCCATAGCACAGACAGGCTCTGTAGTGCTCCTGTCAGCCCTAAGCTTTTTCAAAGATTCAGAAATCCAGGTTCTCAAGCAATTTGATTTCATTGTCTTGAGAGATTAGGTCAATTATTGTGTTTGCAAAGTGGCTCTTAAACAATTGAAGTAATTTCTATCGTAAATAAGAAGTAACGTGAAACAAACCTTTCCAATAATCCTAAATTAGTGTAAAGGAGAAACTCAGACCTTCAGGTCTGGAACAACAAGGAGACATCATTACCTTTTTTGTTAAACTTTTTTATTGATGCTACACTGAAAATGTTAAGGCAACCTGAATACATTTTTATAGTATTTTTAATGTTTCATTTCATTATGTTGTGTGTGATTACAAGCCAGAGCATTTATCACTAAATATACAGAAGGTTGTTATTGTGGTGATCATAATTTGAAAATTAAATTTATGTCCTTATTTGTACATTAAATGTTGCCTGGGACCATTCTTGGATACAGAAAAACAACTGGCTATACCAGTGATTTATTAGGTCATTCTGAGCAATGTTATGGAAACAAGGAAACTCCAGGGACCATTACTAACTGGCAATTTCTAGTCATCTTGTTCTAGAGAGAAAGAGACCTCATAATGATCATCCATGATCTGCTGTGGGCCAGTTTATATCAATGTGCAAAGGTGTTTCCAAGTATATTGAATGTTAGACTTTAATCATGACATTTGATTTCTAGCTCCATGTTAAAGATACAGTTGTGGCAGAAACATCTGTATATCTTTATGTATATATTTACAAAATGCTTTATTTTTGAAACACCATTTTCCAACAAGTACTTCAGCTATTTTTTTTCCTACTGCAGGGACTAAGGATGGAGCAGAAGCTGGAAGACCAGTCATACCAAAAATGCATTGTTTTTAATTTTCTATATAAAGTGTGACATGTCAGATTCATTTTGTGTATTAAAACCTATCCGGAGCTAAGGAAACCTGAAACATTTCCTGGTTTGCAGACAGCTCAGTGAAGCTGTCTGTTCCACAGCTGGCAGACACCTGGGTGTGCTGGGTAAGTCCCTGAGAGGAAAGCATGGCCTCTGTCAAACTAATATAGATCCCTAATGTTGGTTTAGATAATGTATCTTGCTTGACACCTGCCTGGTTCTCCAGAAATGTGTGGGTCACCCGTATCTACTCATGTGAGTCAAGTCTTGTGTCTGTCACAAGGTATTAGATGCCAGCTTTGAGACATCCAGAATGAACGAACTTCTTGAGCCCAAAAATCTTGCCAGAGTGGTGGGCCTTTGTTTTTCAGAGGCTGCCTATGGATGTGATGCAAGCAGGATATATTAAGGATGCTCTTAAGCCCGATGACTTAAGTCTGGGTTACACAGAAGTGTCAAACCCCAAGACTGAGTGTTCTCTGCCATAAAACATGTAAAAAGAATGAGGTTGTGTAAGTGTTGGAGTGGGATAAAATCCTGCTCTGATTCTTTCTGCTGCTAGCTCCTAATGTATGACAGACATAAATGCAGTGGGAGAGTATGGGAGATGTCTCATATATGCTGGAAAAAGTGCAGCAGGGTTGAAACCGAAGCTGCATTCACACAAGAATCATGTCCTTTCATCTTAATGTACTTCCCTCTTAAAAATGAAACACAAGACTACTGCGTGTGTACATTTTATCAAATGTTGTAGCTTCGTATCATGTGCTGGGAAAAAAATATTGTTCAAAGAGTTACTAAAATTTAAGGAGAAGAAAAATCTTAGCAGAAAAGTTTTCCACCAGAAAAGAAAATATACTCTCTGTAGATAGATACATATATTAATTGCAATATAACTCCCTTTATTTTTCATAAAGAAAACTTTCAAAAATTAGAAACTATAAGAAAAATACCTCAGGTAGCCATACGAGAAGGTAAATCATTAAGCTAGATTTCAGGAAACAGAAAGATCACACACACAGAAGTTTCCAGAAGCATGCACAGTGCTTTGTTAACACCTCTCACCTCTGGTGTGACAAAATGTGCAATTGCAACTCTAATCCTCGTGGGGCTTATGTAGCAGACCTCATAAATTACTGCTCTGCTGCTTCTATGAGTGTCACATCTAGAAAAATTCTGTGAGTTGTGCTAATAAGTGACGTGAGCAAAGAAAAAAGGATCTTTGGGAAATATCAAGGACTTCTGATATTTTAAAGATATTACTGCAGAAATTATATGGAGACCTTCTTGCAGCCTTTCTATACTTAAAGGGGGCTCACAAGAAAGATGGAGAGACACATTTTATCTGGTAGTGATAGGAGAAGTGGCTCTGGTTTTAAACCAAAAGAGGATAGAGTTTAGATAGAAGGAAAAAAATATTCACAGTGAGCATGATGAGGTGCAGGAACAGGTTGCTCAGAGAGGATGTGAATATGTATCCCTGGAAGTGTTCAAGGCCAGATTGGCTTAGGTTCTGAGCAACCTAGTCTAGTGTAAGGTGTCCTGGCCCATGACAGGGGGGTTGGAACTAGATGATCTTTAAAGTTCCTTTCCAACCCAAATATCTCTATGCTTCTGTAAAATTATTTCTACAGCTTTGGAAAATTTAAAAATGTAAACCCCTATGCTCAAGCTGTCAAATCTCTGTTTAGGGTCATAGTGAAGTAAGCTGATTTTCAGAAGTGGCAGTTTCCTAAATAGGGTGAAAACTGGAAAAATCAGGGCACATCTAGATGCCCGTCTGATGGTTAAGATTGGTAATGATGCTTAACTAAATACCACAGAAGAACCTCCACTGTAACCTGTGTATATAGGCTTTACAAGATTTAACAGGATAATATTTTTCAATCTCATATTTTCTTTCCTTCACTGTGAACTCACATGCATGTGTCATATTATGCAAATATAATTACAGATTAAAACTGAAATGAAAATTTCCTCCAATCTCCATAAGTTTCCAATACAGTAAAAAAACCTCAGAATGATGTCTTCATCCAGAAATTAAAAAACAGTTGATATTGGCCTATTTAGAGATCTGCCTTTTGATTTACCTACAAAAATATTACTTACAAGCCTCTGCA
>NW_010262469.1:6082-7469 GCF_000690775.1 Eurypyga helias
GGCCGAAGGAAATAGGGCAGGAGTATTAACATCACTTAAAGGACAACATGGGTTAGTGCTAGGATAAGAACCATCTGATTAGTTGATGGGTACAAGTGGCAAACACAGGCTTACAAAGGGACAGAGTGACAAAGTCACCTGGCTTGTTAAAATGTGGTCTTACAACTCCAAAAAGTAAGTTTTCAAAAGCCTTATGTTTTTCTGGTATCACAGATAAAGAGTTTTAAGGTGGCCTTGAAGAAAATAGCAATGTAGCTTTTTTCTCTCAAGCGGGCATCAAGAATTTCGTGCCTGAAGGCATGGAAGTGTTTCTCCAGAGGGAAAGGAGGCGACAGCCATAGACTGACAGAGTAACAGCGTTGGTTCGTAATATGCAACAATAGGCAAGGTGGGGACATGCCATGCAAGGTGTCTGAAAGCTCTTTCATGAGATCTTAAAGATAGGATTGGTGGACAGAGAAAGAAAAGGGGGGAAATGGAAGAAATCATAGTAAAGGGAAACTTCTTCACAATAGCAGCATTACTGTATATGAATAGCCTAGTACTACATTTCTTGGGCTATTTAATATACCACAGTTGTTAACCTGAGTGCTCAGGAGGCAGCCTAAGAGAATTTTAGCTTTGTGGAGACATGACTGAGAGTACCCTTTTAGAAGGCTGGAAGACCTAAGTATCAACGGGAACACTTCAGATGAAAATCCTTAAAATGCTACAGGATAGTACTGTTTATGTCATTAATAAATGAAAACCTGCAAATATATTCTTTTCTCTTGTTGGCTTTAATTAAATGGCTACTTTTGTAAGATCCTCTCAAAGTGAAAAGCAAGAAAATGGTTTGATCCCTGGTAATCAGACTAAACATTGAAATAACAGCCTTCAAATGAACATTAAAGGGTCTCTGAGGTAAGTATTTGTAGTAGGTTTTGTAAAGTAGGGATTAATGATTAGTGAAAAGACATAATGGGCAATAAAATATATGGGAGCAGCAGATTAAGACTAATACTACTTGTCTCTGTATTGAAGAAGACATATGTTCAATGCAACAAATATATGGGAGCATCAGACTAACACTAACTATCTCTGTATTGAAGAAGACACGTGCAATGAAACTAGTGGGAAAATAAACCAGGTTAACACTGTTAAGGAACCAAAATAACAGAAAACACACAATTTTCCACTCCTTTTATAATGTTTGTCCAGTGGATGAGGCAATTAACCTGATGAAAAAAAGTGCTGGATAGTAGTAGTAAAAGTGTACTCACAATACAATGAGGCTCTTTAAATGACAGTTGAAGTCAGGCTTTTCCAGCTGCTGGGATTATCCATACTTTTGATTCCTGTGCCCAAGCTGTCCTGTTCCTGTATCCTTCTCCCTTACCTTCAGCTC
>NW_010262470.1:0-15471 GCF_000690775.1 Eurypyga helias
AACCATTCCATGATTCTAGGATTTTATGGCTAATAATTCTACTAGGCACCTTACAGTTGCATGGGTTTTTCTTCTTCCTTTTTTAACAGCATTCTTTCACAACAGAACAAAAGCAGAAGAAATAGGTAGGTGACAAAAATAAACATGTTCAAGCTGCTTTCTATTTCATCCTGTAAAAAAGGCTGCATGCTCAAGTATTCACCTACATTTTCAATTACATCAATTAGCAGGTGGTTTTTAAAGAGAGATTTCCCTCTCCCTCCTGGCAATCTGCCCACAGTGCTCAAGTCACTCCTTGCAGTTACACCTACACTGAGGTTGCCTTCTGCCTGAAGCACTTCACAACCTGAATCACACCTCACCCCACAGAAGCCAGACATGGCACGGATTTATGCTATACAAACAAAGAATGTTTATAGTGCACCAGTTTAAGGAGGATGAAGGGACTTACGAGAGACACGAACCTGTGAAATGGGAACGCCCAAATCACTACTCAGCCGTATACAGAAGTTGATTTACAAGTAATGGGGAAATATATTTTCTTGCTTCAAGGGATGCAAAAAATGTACACGTGTACTAAATCACTGTGGATTTATTACCCACGGAGGAATGTTCTCAGACCAGATTACTTATCAGATGTTTTCATGGCTCATCACATCTTTTATTTGGTCATCTCTGGCAAAGCTATGCTCCCCCCAGCCAGGGATGAAAGGTGGAAGAGAGCCATCTCCCAGTTCCTCTACTGGCATGTGGTGACAACCCCAGAGCCAAGTTCTGACCTGGTCTGACCTCACTGCTTCCGTGGAGTCAGACAGCCCAGTGCCGTGAACAAGGCTCAGCAGATGCACAGCCACATCCACTCACCTCTGCAAAAGCACCAGGATGCTGGGAAGAAGATTCTCATTCTGGGCACCAAACTTTGCTAGCGCGCTTACAGCAGCTGGAGAAGAAAACAGGGAGATGTCAGAGGTGCTCAACGTCCCCACAGTCACGATTCAAAGCACCGTGTGTACTGCTGTCCTGAAGTTCCAACTTACACAGCTCTTTACTCCCACACCATAAACCTTTTAGTGTTATGGAAAGACTAAACTATTTCCATAGTTTCAGAGGGAAATAGGATCATAGCTTAGTTTGGGTTGGAAGGGACCTTTAAAAGTCACCTAGTCCAACCCCTCTGCAATGGGTGGGGACATCTTCAACTACACCAGGTTGCTAAAAGCCTCACCCAGAGCCTTTAATGTTTCCAGGGATGGAGCATCCATACCTTCTCTGGGCAACCTGTGCCAGGGTCTCCCCACTGTCATTGTAAGAAATTTCTTCCTTAGATCTAGTCTAAATCCACACACTTAGTTTAAAACCATTATTCCTTGTCCTACTGCTACAGGCCCTGTAAGAAGTGTCCCCCACATCTTTCTTATAAGCCCCCTTCCGGCACTGGAAGGTGCTATAAGGTCTCCCCGGAGCTTCCCTTCTCCAGGCTGAACCCCCCAACTCCCCCAGCCTGTCCCCAGGGCAGAGGGGCTCCAGCCCTCGGAGCATCTCCAGGGCCTCTTCTGGACTCGCTCCTACAGGTCCACACAGTTTTGTGCCAGGGAATAACAGAAGGTCAGCTTAACAGCCCTGAAAAACTCTGTTCTGAGAGAACTCTCTAACAGATAAGGTTAGTTCAAGCTCCCCAGCTCATTCCAGTTGTTGGCCGCTTTGTCATTAGCTGTAGCTCACACCCTTTGATAAATCTGGTTTTCACACACAGAGGTGACACGCAGCCAGTGATTTTGCAAGGAGCTAAAACCCCACAGCAACCACTTTGAGCTGTCTGGCCAAACTTAATCTAATTTCAGCTCAGCATCGGCTTGAAGAACTTCCACATACAGAAAGAGAAAGCTCCATAAGTATGAGGTTTATGGCCTTAGTGGTTAAAAAAACAATCCGTATTTTCACAATGATGAAGTTTCTAGACAGTGTATGCTCCCTGGTGGATGTTTTTCATGTGTTACCAGGTCACAATTAGGAAACTGAACAAAAGAGCTGTCACCAAAACTCAAATGTATTTGTGAGCTCATTTTCCTTCCTCCCTCCCAGTAGTACTTCCTCTTCTAACAGGCAAGAGACCATGCTGATGCCGATATCCCTCCAATGCCAAGTCCCAAGTGTGAAAAGAGGCTGAACACTCCAATGGGTTTGTTGTAAAGGCTCCACAGGAAGGAATTAACAGTCAGCAACACGCTTCCGAGGAGAAATCCTTATCTTGTGGAAGGGAGATTTCCATATTAAAAGATAATAGTCTATAGCAGACAATTGTGCTTCTTAGAGAAGCAGCAGCATCCACTCCTTATGTAATACCACTCGATTTTTGACAGACATTCAAAGGAAGAACTAGAAGCCAATATATTGCTTACGTTCTGCAACACAGGACGACAAAGTGCTGATGCTAAGATGATATAAGGAGTTTTAACACAGTGCAGGATAAAAATCACCCTCACAGCTGATGGTACCTGTGGAGTAACCATTGCCTCCCACCCCCAAACCCAGTTTTTGCCCTGATATTTCTAGCAGAGCTCAGATATGAAACTGTCAAGCATTTGAGCTGAACTTACCAGCCCTCACGGCCTCGTTCTCCAGCACCACCCTGTTGAATATGAAGCGGATGTACTTGGATGGGGACGGAGTCCTTGGCCCCTCTTTCCCCAGCAGATGCAGGATCTTTGTGGCTAGGACAGTGTGTTCGCAGTCCTCAATGAACTCGCAGAGGTGAGCCAAGCCCGATTCCTTACTCTCGGGATTCTCCTCAATGATGCTGATTATACAGTCCACAATGGCTCGCTTGTATTCAAAGCCACCCTGGGAAAGGAAAATCAAGGACACTGACCCAGCAGACAGAGCCCAGACCACAGTGCTGCTCAGCTCCTCTCACGCTTCAATTACTTCTTTCCATTGAGAGAAACAAGCATTTTTACATAAAGGTGTGCTGGATGACCTAATAGGGTCTTTGCAGCCCCCCCTGATTCATACAGACATATCTGAGCATCTCTTCAGATCAGTTTTTGACCTACCAGCTCTAATTCATCAGCATATTTCAGACAGGTCTGACCCACAAGATAAACAAGGTCTTGGTAATCAGTCAGGCCCCATCACTGCTGTGCACCCATGGATGTAAGATAGAAGAGACCCTTCATACCATCTGAGCTACCTGCCCGTAACGACACAAAGAAAGTTTCACACATACGTCATCTCTGAGCATATTGGAGAGGAAGGTCATCATGACGCTGTGTTTCCGAGGGTACTTCTGGCACAAAGCACTGATCGCCTGTACTACCACTACCTGCAAAACAGAGAAGGATATTAGTCATGTGCATTTCATTCTCTGTGATAAAAACAGGCTTCTTGCTATCTCAAGTTGTCACCTTGATACATTAATGTACAAGGGTAGAATCAGGTGATGGACTCCAGGCATGAGTGTGTTAACAACCCTGCGCTAGCATGCTGCAAGACCTGGCCCTGCTACAGGGAGTGTACTTAGGATGGACCATATTGATTCATAGAGTCATAGAATGGTTTGGGTGGGAAGGGACCTTAAAGATCATCCAGTTCCAACCCCCCTGCCATGGGCAGGGACACCTTCCATAGCCCAGGTTGCTCCAAGCCTCATCCAGCCTGGCCTTGGACACTTGCAGGGATGGGGCATCCACAGCTTCTCTGGGCAACCTGTCCCAGTGCCTCACCACCCTCTCTATAAAAAACTTTTTCCTTATATTCAATCTAAATACACCCACTTTCAACTTAAACCCCTTACCCCTTGTCCTGTCACTACAGGCCCTTGTAAAAAGTCCCCCCCAGCTTCCTTGTAGCCCCTTCAGGTACTGGAAGGCTGCAATGAGGTCTCCCCGGAGCCTTCTCTTCTCCAGGCTGAACAAGCCCAATTCTCTCAGCTTTTCTTCATAAGAGAGGTGCTCCAGCCCTCTGAGCATCAATTCCAAAGCCTCCCCTCCCTCCTCCTGCCCAGTGATGATCCCGACCTAATTCTAACAGTAACATTTAAAGCTCTTTGCAATTTCAAACTTACCTAATACTTATTTTCTCATAAAAACAAGACCACTATAGACTAGCAAGTTGACTGCGTAGAGACGTGCTATGCTCAAGGCAGCTTCATGATGTAAAAGGGATGGGTACAGGTGAACTTGTGCCATCCTGAACCAAGTTATTATCAGAGTTTAGGTACTATAAACTTTAAAAGTTAGGTAGAAACTTACAGTTCACACTATTTCCTAACACACTGTAGTGATACAGACTCAATCAGAACAGCTAAAATCCCTCTTCCTCTCCAAAGAGGCAACCAGAAGGTAGTAGAAGGCTTTGAAAGATACTGCACAGGAGCCAGGAATCCACCAAACAACACTTATCCTTTCTTGGAGCAGTGAGAGGAAACAACAGGGTATATTCAAGTTGGAAAGCAAGACTATACCTTCTCAATTTCAAGCTGGCTTTGCTCTATCAGCCTAAGTCACTAAAGGATTAACAAATGGGAAAAGCTTCAGAAGAACAAGAATGGGAGAAAAACCTGCAGCTGGAAAGAGCAGAGGCCTCCAATGCCACACCTTAAACTCATCTGATATTTCTGACACGAAGGAAGAGATCTGTTTCATGAGCCTGTCTACACTGCTCTCACTGCCTGTCTTCAGCAGGGTGGTGATGGCGAGGGTAGCGATACTGCGGTTGGAGTCAGTGATGAGGTTTTCCAGGTCCAGGTTGCAGGCAGTGACTGCAGATGGATGCTTCATGGCCACCTGTAAAGAATGCAATTCCAAATTACATGGGAGCAATAACATCCTACAATTCAAAGCTTCTGATTGCACCTAAGCCTACATCACATGACTGCTGGCAAGATGCAATCAAAGCTCAGGTTCTTTTGTATCAGCATTTCAAATGAACTCGGAGTTCCAGCTCATGGCTTTGACAGTCACAAACTGCTTCTGTTGCCGCATGTGGCTCTGAAATCAGAATGTTATTTCCTTCGCACACATCCTATTCACACCTTTTGCAGTATTAAACATCTGAGACTGCTTCCTTAGAGCTGAGGACTCACAAGTTACCAAACAACACCTTGTACAGCCCTGTGGTCCAGAAATAAGCAAACATAGCTTGAATGCAGAAAAGATTTCTGTCACACCAGGAGATTTGGCATGGAAAAGCCAATTCTCAAACATGAAGTATTTCCAAATACAGTAATCACAAGAGCAGTTGCACTACTTGAGGTAACACATCATCAGGCACTGAAGTCTGGCTTCCTCTGATGCTCAGAGATTTATGCTTGTGTAGAGGTTTTGGAAGCACTCACTTTATTAAGGGTCCGTACAGCTGCGTATCTCAAGACAGGTTTGGGAGAACTACAGAAAAGCTGCAACACTGAAAATAACAACAACAAAAAAATCAAGGTAAGTATCTCACAACAAAGTGTTACAGAGTAGAGACTGTTTAACAAAACCCATCTTGCAGTACTGCAACTCCAGGCGCCTGTAAAGTCTGGGAAGCAGAAAGCAAGAGCCCTCAATGCCGTATCAGATGAGGAAAGGGAAATTGCTTTGCGTCACACTTTGATATTAAGAGGTGCAAATAGCTCAGAATTCGCCACAGCAGAAAAACAGATATGGTAGCTTTCAAAGAAAGGGAATAGAAAGTCTAATGTACGCACATTAAACTATGTGCTGATGAACATTCATTCATAATTTATCACAATCAAGTTAAAAATAACCTCCCGTTTTATATTTTATATCAATAACAGGCGGTTTATGTAGTCATTCGTGGCACTTCTGTGCTATGAAGTTCTCATCTACCTTCCCTCCCACCCCAACTTCCTGCAGCTGGGAAAAGGCTAGTATCAGCCTGTGCTCCTGCTACTGCGTGTTCTCTAAAGCTTTGGATGAAACAGCAAGAAGGGATCAAGCTGCTGCTCACCCAAAATCACTCTAACTTGGGGACAATCAAAAAATTCAGGGTTTGAGTCCCGTATTTTAGTTACGCTGTACTGCCTCTGACATGCTTTACCACCCTTTCTTTCAGCTGCATCAGCGGTACGAAGGACTCCCTGACCAACCTGAAACAGCCGGAGCCAGCTCCCTGGCTGTGCAGTTTGGGAGATGGATGATTGCAGAAGCAGCTTCGTAAATAACCATTTCGTGCTTATTCCGCAGGCAGCTCTCAATGAAGTCAAACAGTGGGCTTTCATGGCTGCAAAGAGAAGACATTTCACAGTGGGATGGCTGAATTACACACAGATCACCAGTAACGCATTTCTGCGTGCTGGAAGGAACGCACAGCTTTGTTTCCTACACTGCCATATTGCTCAACTCCTACTTGAGCTCTAAACTCTCCATCTGCTGTTATTCTAGACACCTTTCCGTTATCTTCTTCAAGCTAAAACTCCTAGAAATAAACACTTTACTATTAATCATGTCGCACACCACTAACAACAATTCCACTGATAAAAGGATTTCATCAGGAGGCAAATTTCTCAGGCAACTGTACCCTCCCTCTGCCAGCACGAGAGCAGAGCGAGAGAGATCCTTGTCTTTATATCCCCACGACACAGGTAGATCCTTACTGCTTTTGAAACACATCTAGCCAGACAAAAGTACAAAACACTCGACCTCTCCAGAGATTATTCGGTAATTTAAATCCTGCTCTCAGCTGAGTTTTGGTGGTATGGTGCTAAAATAATGAAAACCACACAGCCAAACCCCACTCCACAACTGCCACACATCCTCACACTCAGTTCAGCGCAGCATTCCTCTCCTACCTGTCTTATTTTTACCACAACACCAGCATTCCTCTACCTGTCTTATTTTTACCACAACAATTCTGTGTGTGAACTTCCACAAACTTTAAAAAAAAATAAAAAAAGCAACTTTCACAGCCGCTGTTTACCTCAAACTACACTTAGTTTTGCAATTCACATGCTGACTCTTACCCTTCTTCAGATTCCTTCAAGAGTTTGCTGGCAATTCGGATCAGCATGCAGTACGCAAACTGGGATTTCAGTCCGGATTTAGTGAACTTATTTAACATCTTGGAAACCGCGAGGCGATCATTTTTTCTAAGGTGATAGAGCAGCCCCAAAGCATGATACTAGGAGATGAGGAAGAGAGAAGAGCAGGTATTGAATGCACACTGCAGTCAGAATGTGAGGCATGAGAGCTAATAACTGCCATTTCCTAGCAGAAATACTTCCTAACCTCAAAAGATCCAAGTCTCCTGACAAGTTACAAGCATCTGCAGTACTTCTTTCCCCTTCCTGTCCACCCACAAGACAGTCCCAACATATTTCTGAAGATCAAAAGAGCCATGAAGTTAGTTTACTCACTTTTCTCCTCATCAAATGCCAGACCTTCAAAGGCTTCAGCTTATGAAATTGTACTGCACAGTAACACCTACATTTCTAGTCCATTCAATATCCAGGATATACCAAAGCCTTTAAACGACAGTCGAGCTTACAAAAAATCCTTGAGGCATTTAAGGTGAACGTACAAAGGCACATTTCTAGTTGCTTGCCAGGTTGTTTTGGGTTGGGGTTGTTTTTTGCCACAAGAGCGATTCACAGTGAGGCTGAATGAAGCTGCTAACCAGGCAAGAACAAAGCTGATTTTACAGACTTTCACAGGGCAATTTTCTGAACGCCAAGACTAAAGGCGCTGGTGTTCTGGGAGGCAGTGAGATAACTTCTTAAACTTTGTGAAAACTGCAAAAAGCCGGTAACGACTACTGTGAAACAGTCAGAGGCATCCCAGCTATCAGAAGATTGGCAGGGAAAGGGCAGAGGACTGCAATGAATTAAGAATCTTGCACTGGGGTCACAGAGAAACTCGTTTCCTTCAAGTCACAATTCTTGGTTTTTTTTAAAAAAAAAAAAAAAAAGGGAAAAAGGAAAACCAGTTACTTTCTCTAAGGTTATCTTAAGAACTCCCAAAATACCATTAGAACGCTGTAGTGTGTTTAGAGCTTCCTGGAGCAACCACCCTCAAACATACCTGCACCATGATGTTGTCACTAGAAGCTGCTTCTTGAGCTTCGTTGATCCACCGCTTGACTACGTCGTAACTGATCTTCATCATATGCTGGAAGAAGCCACAAATTGAGACTGCAGACAGGCTAGCATTAGGAGCACAGTGAAGTACCGTGAGTCTTGATTTCAGTTTTTAAGTTTCAAGCCTTTGAGACAAATCTAGAGCTTTGCTGCATTCTACAGCTAACAAATAACTCCCAAACACGTAGTTAGCATGGATGCGCTTGTTTCAATAAAGAGGAAAGAAAATCCATTTTGGTTATGTTCAAACAGGGCAGAAGACAAATTCACCTGCCTCTGGTTAGTCCTGCAGGTTGCCTTCAGTTGTCAGTATTAATACAGCTTTGTTTGCACCGTCAGGGTCCTACAACAGGCTCTACTCCACCTCATCAGCTCTTAACTCCTGATTTACCAACGCAGTCAGTCTCTTTATCCTATGCACCTACAAACAACTGTTTTTCTTAAGTCTCAGTCTCACGTTACACTTGTATTCTCCTCTTTTAATTAAAATATTAACATAGCAAGATCTTTTCCAGCCTTTTTTCCTAAGCAGGGGACAGAAAACCAGAGTCAATATCCACATCTAGCCCTACTTCATATTAGCAAAACCTGCTGCAGTCCTACCAGGGCAGCAATTTCATGGATTTGGTTTTTTGTTCCTGCTACAGAACTCATACACTAAATCAGTGTTAGTTCTTCCACAGCACAGCACATTGTTTCTGCTTACTCTCACCAAACTGATAAGCACTTTTGAGTCATCAGCAGGCTTGACTTTTCAAAACAGACAAGGCTCCTCCCCAGAGAAATTACTGTTGTACACTAACGGCCTCGAAAAATGACTCAGCACTTTGCACTTTTAAGTTACTACGACCAACGTACTATAAAGCAACAGCACGTTAAGGAAGGAGTTTGAGAAGACAAAGTCTGCTTGAGATAAAGGGAACTCCAGTGCTACCATTCTTTGTTTATTCTCCAGTGAGGAGATGAAGCAAAGTCATATCTAACGAAGAGAAGATGAAAAAGAAGAAAACAAAGGCCAGGCAGAGGTACACATGCAGCAGACCAGCCTTCCCAGCCAGAACACAACGCACAGGTTTAAAATAATCTACTGCTTGACTTACTAAGGAAGACACCAGTGCAGAACTAGACACACTGGGAACTTTGTCCACAATGGCCTGCTTCATGTACCTCTCAATGGCCTGTAACATCGTACCCTGTGAAAGGGAAAAAGAAAAGCGTTGATATTCTGGAGGCAGAGTAGTATACAAGTAGTATAAGGCAAAATGTATGTGCAGCACATTCAAAAGGCCCTCAGAAAAAAATCTTGAGCTGATTCTGAAAACATGTAATTCTGCAAGGGAGACGTGAGTATCAGCTGCCCACTCCTGAAGGTTCAGCGACACGATCACAGTTCAGAAACTAGAGCTCTGGAGCTCCTGCATTTTAACTCTAGGTTTACAGCGCTACAGCTCTCCAGTGTTCCTCACATCCGCGCAGGGCTGCAGAGCACTCCTCCCTAAAGCAGCAATTCCATTACTGCTACAAGAATACACCCTGCAAGAGAGTGGTTTTTTCTATTTTAAACGCATTCATCAT
Source organism: Eurypyga helias (assembly GCF_000690775.1). Taxonomy (NCBI): domain Eukaryota; kingdom Metazoa; phylum Chordata; class Aves; order Eurypygiformes; family Eurypygidae; genus Eurypyga; species Eurypyga helias. The sequence goes on from NW_010262470.1 coordinate 9,653, forward strand.
CTCTCCCACAACAGCAACGTGATTTGTACTTACATCAGTGATCCTGCAGAGTGCTCTGATGGCTGGGCCTCGGTATACGTCTTCCTTCCCTGTCATGTCTTTGGTCAAACTACAATAATCAAAGACACTCTGGTAACACTTCTGTAATCTTTGAGTCTTTGTCCTTTTGTGACATTCACCTCACCTCATTTAGCTGTTCTTCCATCTGTTACTGCATACCTGCTAAGCTCTAGTATTGGCTAGAAACAACTTCCTAATCATTAGCTGATTGAAAGTTATTAACACCCGATTCTAGGGAAATATAGAACATTAGAAAATGCATAGTCCATAACACAGCTCTACCATAGGCCTGGTTTATTTACCTCTGTCATTCTCCTTCTTAGTAGTGCTGTTCTTTCTACCACACAAAATATAGGTTTAGATAATAGCAAAGTTTAATTTGCCAAAGAGCTTTATAAAAAAATATAAAATGAAACAATTGCTTAGCACACGCCACGGATCCAATTTTTGCACTCGCAACAACTATGTCGCCGATTTTGTAGTCAAAAAGATGGATACTTCAGTTGGCAGACTGAACTGAACTTTGCTCTGCGTTTCCCTAACTGCTCTGAGAGCAAAGTGAAACAGAAGTCACAGCCTAAGTTTTCAGAAAAACATCAAGCACCAATAGTTTAATTTAAAAAAAAGAAACACAAGAAAAAGTAGCAACCAACTGATAAACTACAGGCGAGTGTCTTGCTTTTTTAGAAAAGGCTCACAACACAGTAGGCAGAAATTACCATGTCATGGTGACACATACTCTGTCTCATGGAACAACTTGTTTTCCTTTGCTGTATCCTTTATAAAGCGTAATTGGAGAACCAGAAGAGCTAAACACATTGAGATACAGTTACTTGTTTCAGAACTCTGATACTGTACTTTCTGTAGGTTCTACTACCTGCTTGTGACAATTATGACGTCCTCAGAAATATTGGCCATCTCTTTGATAGTAAGGTAACACATTCTTCTAAGGGTTTGCTGTGAAAGTGTAGTGCAGAAAACCATTCAACCCAACGGCAATTATAAATAAACACTCCCTAGAAGTCTAAAAAGTTAAATATTTAACATTACATAACTTTAGAAGTTAAATAAACTTTTAAATAGAACACGCCCTTCCCTATTTCTACAGAAAGTTATAAGCACACAAGTAAAACCACATGTGATGACTGAATAACAGCCTTACTCCCTGTTATCAAACCAACCAGGGGAAGAGAAAAAATCCACATATTAATTATGAAAGGAGTGCTACATCACAACTGTATGCAGAAGCCTCCGAGTTATCAGTTAAAAGCTTTAAGAACAAATTCCTCTGATCTGTTATTGTAAAAGAAAAATAGAAATATGCAAAGAGCACTGACACTTTAATTCTCTGAAAGCAAATGACATGTTTACATTCAAGAAAACCCTCTACCTTTTAAAATGTGAATATAAAAAGGTCTCAAAACACTCTGTGCTTCCAAAACTTTCATTCCATCTTTAAACAGTTGCACATGCAGCCTTCCTCAGGCAAACCTCTAAAAAACTGAAGTGCCAGCTCATTTTTAACAAAAATTCATGAGACCCATCACATGAAGCATTCTCCTCCGAGTTCTTACACTCTCTGCAAAGAGAGATTGGAGAAGGACTTTACACTGGGCAAAGTCCAAAGCTTAATCCAGCATTTTTAGGATGTTCTCATCCTTTGACTCCATCCCGATTCATGAGTAGAGCAAGTTGTTCTAGAGAATTGCAGTATTTGACCTACAGCTAACCTTTAAGCTCTATTTTGAGTTAAGCAGATGGAGATTATTTGCAAATATAAGAAGCAGCCATGACTTATACTGACTTGTATATTAAGGCTTTCTGTCATTATTCACATTCTTTAGAACAGTAATTCAAATCAGAAAAAACACCACCAAAACCAACGTACAGAAGTAACCCTATGTTATTACTTAGTCATTTGTTTCCAAACCATCAATTGCTTTCAGCAAGTACTTTGTGTGCAAAGCTTGTTCTCTGAAGTACTTGCCTCACCCTCCTCCCACATCCCAATATCCAACTGTTTTGTAATTACTGCAAATCCCGACAAAACCAGACAGGCAGCAAGTGGTAAACACCAGGTACTTACATCGTTAGACTGAAATAACCTGGTCATTGCAAAAAAAGCTTCTGTGGCTTCTGTGGTTCCAAAGTGTTCACCCTGAAAATAGCATAAAGGCAACAAGAGGAAAAAACCCCACTGTCATAGAATCATAGAATGGTTTGGGTTGGAAAGTACCTTAAAGATCAAAATTATCATTATCTAGCTGCCTCCACCTTTCAGCCCCCACTTACAATACCTACTCAGACAAGAAGAATCTTTTCTTTAAAGACTTCTTCTCGTGTGAGAAACAGTCCCTCCCTCACCTTGTCTCTCCTGGGGAGTACCTGCCAAGTTTAGCACCACTATCTGCTTGGTTTCACTAGAAATGCCACCCACAGCGGTGGAATAGTTTGACACGTAGCCTGTGTTCCCTCTTTTGACATCCGTGTGCCAGCAGTTGGTTTTGCGTCATGCTGGTTAACCAGAAGGATCCCCTTGCTTAAAGGGATCTGCTTAAAGATGACTGGTGCCTGCTACGACTGAACAGTGTAGGTTCCTCCTAACTGATCATAAATCTACGTTAAATACTGCCTGACGTGCAGGAAACCTGACCTTTGTGGATGACTAAAGAAAATCTCCTTAGCGTGCTTCCAAACAAAAAGACACTTTCCTGGCCTATGTTCTTACCTCACCTCAGCTGTTCCTACTTTAATTGGGCAAACACAAGCAGTGTTTAATTGCACTGTGCTGCGGCGATCACCGACCAACCAGCAGCTCTCGCTTGACACTCAGAAAAAGGTCTGAAAAGCTTCAGTGACAGATTCCTCGCTCACCTCGGGGACAAAACCGGAAGGGATAACACAATACTACAGCGTAAACACTCCATTTCTGATCTCCATGAAAGCTACCTCCCAAATCTTGACAGGAAGAGGTATGAAACCTTTCACACTGAGTTATCAGAAATCAGCCTCAGGAATATTCATTCTGGCTGGAAAGAAATGATAATAGTTACCTGGTTCAGCAAGTAAAGGATCTTGGTAAGGATGTGCAGGCATCTTCGTGGATTTATAGGGGTCTCATTAAAGATACGTGCCTACAAACACAACACAAACACTGCATTACAGTGCAATCCAACAATGGTAACTTGTCTTTCACCGTAAGAAGTACAGCAATTTGCTTTCAACCAAGTAGCTTATGGCTTTTTTCATTCTAAAAATGCATCCAAACAAGCATATTCCCATTATTCAAGATCATGCATGCTTAGCTTGCTGGATGGGCAGCAATCTGAACAAAGGACGACGACTCAGCTTACCACCTGGAACTAGCAAAAATACTCCAAAGCACAACCACTTAATACTCCCCATGGCATCTGTAGCCCAAACACTCCTTTTCACGAGAAGAGCAAATACGAAATTGTGAAGTTCCTACTGGTAACTCTCTGCACCCACCAATATTCCCCACATTCACCTCACCCACTTCAATCGCTCTTGGAGTACACAAAGAGAAGCAGGAAAACCCGTTACGTGGTACGTTGAATGAGCATAGGAAATCAGGCAGGTCACCTCTGCAGAAAGAGCACCCCGAGATCCCACATGTCCACATGTAATCTAATTACCATAGATAAACCCCTCTCAGAGTAACTTCACTGGCACTTAATTTACATACCCTGTGATTTTAAATTAACTGTATAAATCGAGCCATTCAAATTTCCCCAGAGTTGCACTGTAAAACTTCCGTAAGCTGCTAACACTTCCTGAAGAGTTATACAGTATTACACGAGGATTATTCATACCTCCTGAAGCACAGCACTCTTCTCCAAATGCTGGAAAGGATTAGAGCCACTACCTGGAAAACAAAAGAGATGTCTCGGGTAAAGAAACACACTCTTCACAAACCCAAAAATAACAGAACCGAATGTGCAGGAACAGCCCCACAACTTTACAAAACCAACACATTGCTACAGTGACACTCTTAGAATAACTGATGTTGTCCATCATAGCTCTGAATCCACTTTCTTTAGCTGTATATTCAGAATTACAGAGAAATAAAAAGGGGGTGGCCACTTTCAACATAGCTAGGGGGTTAGGAAGAAAGAAAGTTTCATGTAAAGAAGATATTAAGGCATATTTACTAGTAAAAAAAAAGTTACTCTTTTTTTTTCCCTAGTCCCCTTATTTTTATTAGTTCAGGCACGGGTTTAAATTGAAAGTGGGGAGGTTTCGGTTAGATATCGGGAAGAAATTCTTCCCGCAGAGGGTGGGAGCACTGGGACAGGTTGCCCAGAGAAGCTGGGGATGCCCCATCCCTGGGAGCGTCCAAGGCCAGGCTGGATGAGGCTTGGAGCAACCTGGTCTATGGAAGGTGTCCCTGCCCATGGCAGGGGGGTTGGAATTGGATGATCCTTAAGGTCCCAAACCATTCCATGATTCTATGAAAGCATCAGTGGTGCGGATGGAGCTGCTAATCAGAATCTGAAATAGGAGCATATTGATCAATGCACCACTAAACTGGGCTACTCAGCAAACTCCAAAAATAGCCTGGCTGCTGCACATCACAAAATCATTAATGCTAGAGTATCTCCACAGTGTAACTTCGCAGCCTTTTAACAGCCCAGATCCACGCACTGAGAAGTTACCTACTAGCTGAAAGCACAATCTGCAGAAGGCCTTTAAAAGCATGTCGGGGTGGGACAGTAACATGACATGAAGCTCAAATCCACATCTTATCTTGTTGTAAGGGAACATTTTAACCCCTGTACCTTGTTTCAAGGAATCATCTATGGCAGCTACTACACAGCCAACATCTAATACACAGTTTGAACCTCTCTGCTGGAAAGCACAGGAAAGGCTTTAGTTTCAGAGAAGGTAAGAAAAATGGTCTCCTAAGATTTCTGAATAGCAGTGAATAATTATTTTCTTGGAGATGACACTTAGGTATCAGTAGCATACAGAGGAGACCTGCCTTGTAATCCACATTCACAGTGAAACCACCTTTCAGAGCTACTGCTACAGATACCAAAACCCCTCCAAAACCTCCCTTCTGCTTCTGACCCTTTTCCTCCAGTCATTTTTAATTTCCAGTTTATTCATTCTTCAGTTCTCACATCCCAAGCAGAAGGAAATTGAAAATTGAAGGAAAACTCAACCCAGTTGGGCACATCTTGTGGCTCAGAAGACCTCTGAGCAGCAACATAAAATTCATGACAGGACCTATTACTATGGATAACCGTAGAATCACAGAATGGTTTGTGTTAGAAGGGACCTTAAAGATAATTAGTTCCAACCCCGCTGACATGGGCAGGGACCCCTTCCACTAGACCAGGTTGCTCCAGGCCTCCTCCAACCCTTGCAGGGATGGGGCATCCACAGCTTCTCTGGGCAACCTGTCCCAGTGCCTCCCCACCCTCTCCGGGAAGAGCTTCTTCCTGATATCTAATCTAAACCTCCTCACTTTCAATTTAAACCCGTTACCCCTTGTCCTGTCACTACAGGCCCTTGGAAAAAGCGTGTGTCCCCCCCGGTTTTCTGGTAGGCCCCCTTCAGGTACTGGAAGGCTGCAATAAGGTCTCCGCAGAGCCTCACTTGAACTTAAGTTCTAGGCGATTTTGTGGCGTGAAAACACGCAGGTGACGGCTTCATTCCCAACATCTGTGCCTAATGTGATTTTTATGTGCCTGCTGGCCCATCGGGCACCGGAACGCAACCACTCCCGACAGCCC
>NW_010262471.1:0-587 GCF_000690775.1 Eurypyga helias
TCCAGTTTTGAGACAAGCATGTCATGTGGGAATGACATGGCTGTGTGTTTGCATGACCCTGTGTCCCATGTCCTCAGAGCCCTGTCCCAATGGGTCTCTGTCCCCATGACCCTGACCCCTGTGTCCCCACCGTGTTGTCTCCATTGTCCCTGTGCACCCTCATGCCTGTGCCCGGTGTCCCACTGGCCCTGTACCCCGTGGCCTGTGTCCTCTGTCCCCCTCCCCGAGTGGCCTCCTAGCCCCCAAACCATGCCCTGCATGGGTGTCCCCACTGTCACTGTGACACATCATGGGGACAAGGGTGACACGGTAAGCTCAGGGGACCAGGACCCACAGCCCCAGGGACATCACTTGCCCCAGGGACATCAGCGCTGGGAGCAGAGCAGCGGGGACGAGACCATGGCAACGGGGTATAAATACTGGCTAAATAGATTTATTTTCATACAAAGAATACATGGATCCCTCCCTCCTCCCCCACCAGAGCACCCCAACGCCAGGGGACACCCCCAGATGTCCCCAGCCACCGCCCCGCCAGACACCACATCCGTTGGCTTTACTGACAGGATCTGTCTCCCTATCCCTAGGGT
>NW_010262471.1:627-1005 GCF_000690775.1 Eurypyga helias
CCCCCTTGCCAGGGCCACCTTGGTGCCCATGTCTGCCCAGTGCCCTCTTGGGACACTGCATCACTGGCCACACTGCTCTGTGTGGCCCCCACAGACCTGGTCCCCCATGACCATCCCACGGGCTTCTCCTGACATTTTGGGGTCCCCCTTGTGCCCTAATACTGTGGCTGGTATGGACTTGCCCCCCTGTGCCATATGTACACGCTGGATAAAAGAAGAAAATACAGATATTTATAGTGGGGGCAAAATGCCCACCCTGCCGCCCCACCCCCTACCCCCCCCTGCAAAGTGTCCCCTGCATCCGCATCATGGTGCCTCACTGCTGGCCAGTACTGTCCCCTGTCCCAAACAGGGAAGTGGCAGGATGGGGGTGGCTAC
>NW_010262471.1:1051-5095 GCF_000690775.1 Eurypyga helias
ATACTGGGAGACCTTTCCTGTGCCTCAGTTTCCCCATTAGTTGTGAGGCTCATTGCCCACCCCTGCCATGGGGTGGTGAGACATGGAAGATGCGGGGTGAAGAAGGGTTGCAGTGGCCATCCCCACAGGGACAGGGACATGGCCACCAGGCCCAGGGAACATGGGATGAAGCCAGAGGTGCCCAAGATTTACACCGGAGCATCCCACCTCCTGCCTTGCCCCAACAGAGAAATATCGCAGGCAGAGCTACCCAAATTCCCCTTTCATCCCCAGATTTGTCACACCGCTATCACCCAGCCCTGTGCATGGAGTGGGGGGACAGATCCGGCCACTCCACCTCCCTTTGCAGCAGGAGATGAGGAGGGGGGGGTGGTCCGCAGCAGGCTGTCAGGCTCATGTCCATCCAGCTCAGCTGCGTTTGGTGACCATTTGCCGGTCTCTCTTCTTCTTCTCCATCAACCTGGCAGGGAGCAAAGTGGTGGCCTTAGGGACTCCGCTGAAAGGGACCTCCTGAAGGCACAGGGAAGGGACACTCACTTGCGGTTGCGGACTTCGGTGAGCTCCATGAGCCGCTCCTGAGCCGCTCGTAACTCGTCGAGACGCTGCTGGTAGCGGGAGTCGCAGCCGTTGGTGCGCTCGTAGCTGGACACCTGGCTGGAGAGCTCGCTGGCACGGTCCCGTAGCTGCTGGATGGATGAGTAGAGGTTCTCCTCATCTTCCTCCTGCTCCAACACAAGGGTACGAGGCTTGTGGGGTGGACAGGACACCCCAGGGTGCTGTTTTTCCCCCTGCTCCAGCTGGAGGAACCGAGGCATGGGGTTCCCCGGGCCACCCAGACCACCTGCCTTGGCATTGATGATCTCGATGTGGATGAGGAGGGAGGCGAGCTCCAGGTCCTCAGTGTAGCTGTTCTTCAACGGCACTGATCGGTAGCCTGGACACAACACCACAACTCAGCCCCAAGGCAGGGTCTGAGCCCCACACCATGCTCAGATCCCCAGGGAGATAATGAACATGATGAAAATTGCAGGGGGATGGACTAGACGACCTTTCAAGGTTCCCTCCAATCAAAACATCTCAATGATGATGGTGATGATGATGATGATGATGATGATGATGATGTGATGGTGAGACCATACCTGTTTTAAGGCCCTTGACGGGGAAGGTGGCTTGTGCCAAGAAGTTGGGATCACTGAACATGTCCTCTTCGTACACCACGAAGCGGAGGAAGGCAAACTCGGGGTTGTTGATATCAAAAACAAACTGCTTGAAAAGCCAGACGGGGTTGAAGCCATTGTCAGCTGGGAAGCAAGGAGAAAGCAGGGAGGGTCAGAGTGGAGCCGGACACGTGGACATCACCGGCATGGCACCAGCACATTAGTGGGAGATGCCTGTTCACTTCTCCATGAAACCCAGCCCCATCACCCCTGTGTCCAAGAGGACCCCAAAGGGCACAGTTAGGGTTGTCCCAGCATCCCCGCCTGTCCCCGGGGTGTGGGGACTAGGTGGGAACATCACCCATGTGGACCCTCACCTACGACGTCCGTCTTGTTCTTGCTGTTGTCATACTCGGAGCCGCACACCTCCACCTCCACGAAGGGGCACACGATGCTCCTCCCATTCTTGGGTAGGTGCCGGGCACCGAGGATCTGCAAGAGGAAGAGGAGGGTGAAGTCTGGCTATGTCAGATGAGAAAAGACTCTCTGGGGCAACCCCATGGCTTGGCCGTTTTGGAATCATAGAATCATTGAATGGTTTGGGTTGGAAGGGACCTTTGAAGGTCGTCTAGTCCACCCCAACTGCCACGGGAGGGGACACCTCCCACTAGACCAGGTTGCTCACAGGCCCATCCAACCTGACCTTAGATGTTTCCAGGGATGGGGCATCCACCACCTCTCTGGGCAACCTGGCGTAGTGTTTCACCACCCTCAGTGTAAAAAATTTGGTTGTTTTGGGCTTGTCAAAAGCTTCGTGGCCGTAATTAGCCACACTGCACCTTATTTATCACTTTGGACCAACTTTAGCTTGATTTTAGCCATATTTGCCGAATTATTTGAAAAAATGTTTGCTGCACTCGTGCCGTGCTCAAAAGTCAGGTGCCTACAAACAAACCTGTCCCAGCTTTAACACCAAAATTACCCCAGGGTTGAGCAAGCTGCTTCTGAGCTTATCTGCTTTACCCTCCACCTCATTCTCACTTAGATTGGGCCCAGCCCTGTGCAATTGTGGGGTTCTCCCCTGGGAAAAAATGATGCTGCAAGCAGAGAAAGACTGACAAACCAAAGAGATCATGGGGTAATGATCTCCATGGAGCAAATATGGGGCTGAAACATGTAAAATCCACCCTCAGTTGACCCCAAAATGGAGGAAGAAACAAGCCCCCATCATGACGGTGACCACCTCAGGGTGGACTTGCTGTCCTCGCCCACTTGCCTGCAGCTGCACAGTGATGGGTTCCACGATCTTCAGGCTGTTCTTGTCGAAGGGGTCAAATGTCTCATCCCTCATGATGTCAGGTTGCAGGACGTAGCCGCTGCGTCCACCAAGCATGAAGAGCGCCTGGTTCAGCTGCATTGGCTTGTCTGCCATGGGGACAGAGCAACTATGAGCTGCAGGGCTCAAGGACTCTCCCTGAAGTCCCTGGGGATCAGATCCTGCCCTGGAAACCCCCCAGCTAAGAGCCCCCAACCGTGGTTGGTGAAGGTATAGAGCTGGGTTTTGCATGAAACACCCAAGAATTGCATGGAGATGTTTCCATCAGGATGAGGACAACGGTTGGAGATATCCAAACTACCTCCAGCAATAGGACCCAGGGCAAAGCTACCAGGGATGGGGATTTTGGGGTGACCTGGGGGGATGAGCCCTGTGGCCACCCCATTAGCAGGATTTACCAGGTGTCTGGAAGTTGAGGGCCACAAGTTGGCTGCCACAGATCCACATGGGCAACGGGTCGTAGTTGGAGGAGTCCAGGCGCTGCCCTTTGGGGTAGATGCGGCTGAGCTGGCGACGGTTGTACTGCAGGAACTTCTTGCCCTTGCTGCGGTTGGCGTACTTCTCCGCCTTGGTCTCCGGGAAGGAGGACATGTCCCGGTAACACGCCTTGTCCGTGCCAATCTCTGAAAGCACCGAGGTGGCCATCAGTGGAGGACATGGGGCTCTCGGGTGGCCTGGGGTTGGCCCACTGTGACTGCTTGGTTTCCCCCACCCATCTCTTCCCATGCTTATCCCATCATCCCCTTTCTTTGGCTCTTACTGTCCTCATCGAACGGCACTGGGCGGCAATACACAACCAGCTCGGAGAGTTCCAGTGCAATCTTCTTCCTCCGCTCCATGATCTTCCCCTCTTGCATCTACACAAGGGAAAACAGGGGCTGAAAGTCTCCCCCAGCCTCGTTCTTTGGAGATGCTGGGGACCATCCGCTGGAGGATGGGACAGTCCACCCTGACCCGCTGCACCCTGGTGCCCCTCACCCTGGCATCGGCATTCTGCGTGGCCTCTCGGATCTTGGCCACCCACTCGCTGAGTTCCTCCTGCGTGTCTGCGGCAACATCCAGTGACTGGGCTGCGTGGGACATCTGCTGGGAATGGATGGTGAAGACAAATGGTTTGGAGCTCCTCCCGTCTTTGGAGATAACTATAAGGACATCAGAGGGGGGCTTTACTTGAAGACATTCCCAATGGATGGCTCTGTGGAGCAAACGAAACCTCAGCGGTCCCGCTCACGGGCCCCCACCAGCCCCACCCCCAGCATCCTTCCAGCCCTCAGGGTCCTCCTGTGAGGGCCTTATTTTATTAACAAATGGTTTCAGCTTTCCACACTGAAATGCATTTTCCTTTCAGCCAGGGCTAAATATCCCCCAAAACACCTGGACCTCCAAATTCCCCCAAAATCAGACAAACCCCTCCGAACCCAGCCCCATGTTGCTCCCCAGCACATTGTGCCAAGCATAACCCTGTCTGGCAATTGTGTGATGAGTTTGGGGAGCCTCAGCTCAGAGCACTGAGCTTCAGCATGGGACGTGTGCCATCCTGGCGGGGGCCCG
>NW_010262471.1:5107-11568 GCF_000690775.1 Eurypyga helias
ACACTCACCAACGTGGCAGGACGGCACATCGATGAAGCCCTTCAAGAAGTTCCCCAGTGGGCTGTTTTCTGATGACTGCAAGAGTGGAAAGAAGAGGGAAGAGTAGGAGGCGGCTGCAGGGGGCCAAGCCCGGTGCCCACTCCATTTGGCAACCTCCCTCCAGCCCTGCAAATCCACCAAGTCTGAGCAAAAGCGGAGAAAAAACACCCTTTTGGCATTCTCTGCTCTGTGGCCGGGGTCTGGAGCATCCCCCAGCCTCTGGATAACAGTCTGGTCTGGTGCCGGGGCTGGAGGACCTCCCCGCCTCACAGCCTCTGGATAAGGGTCTGATCTGGTGCAGGGCCTGGAGCACCTCCCAACCTCTGGATAACAGTCTGGTCTGGTGCAGGGCCTGGAGCACCTCCCAGCCTCTGGATAAGGGTCTGATCTGGTGCAGGGCCTGGAGCACCTCCCAACCTCTGGATAACAGTCTGGTCTGGTGCAGGGCCTGGAGCACCTCCCAGCCTCTGGATAAGGGTCTGGTCTGGTACAGGACTGGGAGCATCCTCCAGCTTCCAGAAAAGGGTCCAAGCTGGAGTGGGGCCCTGCCTTTGTTCAGGGTGCATGGGGTCAGGGCACTCACGGCCTCATCCTGCTCCTGTGCTTGCGTGCTGACGATCTCCTCCACGTAGTTGGCTGGGAACCACAGTTGCTTCTTGCCCCCATAGTCCCCCCGCCACCTGCAAGGGGTGAGAGGATCAAGGCAAGTGGACCGATTTGAGGGGGGACAGGGGTGTTCATGCTGCATGCAGTGTCGGAGAGTGGTTGGAAAAGGGGTGGGGGGACAGAAAAGGAGGCAGTTAAAACACACTGTGGGGCGACCCACAGGAAAACCCCGGGTGTCCCCTCCACCCCCCTATGCACAACGATGCCCATCCGGGGGCCACCTAACCGCCCTCACCAGCCGCCATCCTGCTTGTCGACGTTGTGGATGATGGCCTGCTTGCAGAACGACAGCTCGTCCTCCCGCTGTGCTTTGTAGTCATAAAGAGCCTTCACTGTGCACTGGACCACCGGGGAGAGGGACACGTATCACCACCCAGCACCAGCGATGCTCGTGAACAGTGCTGCCTGCTCAGCCCAGCTTCTCAAATCCCCACAGTGGAGCATGGGGGCTTCTGATGACCCAACACCCCAAATGATGTCCCAGATTGCCCACACCAGCAGTGAGAGATGTTAGAGGGGACAGAAAGGCTGGAAGGCACCCCTGGTCCTGTAGGACCACCAAATTCAGTGCAAAGCAGCTTCGTCTTCTGGGTCTCTCAAAGGTTTCTCCTGGTGCACTGAAGGGATTAATCCCCTGATATTCCCACACTCCCTGGAAAAAAACCCTTTGGGTTAAGCTTTCCCATGTCTGGTCTTAGCCTGAGAGCTGCTCTGCTGCAAAGGGACAGCAGTGCTGGATCATGGGATTGTAGGACCACAGGGAAGGAACCTTGGACCTCCAGTCCAGCCACCTCCAGGGTCAGCTCTGAGACCAGACCAGTCCCAAAAACCTCCAAGGATGAGATTGGGTCAGCTCCAAGACTAGCCAGTCCCAAAATCTTCCAAGAATGGAGACTGGGTCAGATCCAAAACCAGCCCAGCCCCAAAAATCTCCAAGGATGGAGACTGCACCAACTGGGAATTGACTCTACACCTGCTCTTTCAGGGTTCCCCAGTGCAAAAGGATCCATGGGGGTTTCCTTGCTACTGGGGCACATTTCTGCCAGCTTTGTGCTAGGCTCTCTCCAGACCTGTCCCTCCACACCCCACTGTGACAGCACTGTTGCTGGAGCTTGGACTGTCCCCAAGTGATGGTGATGTGGGAACCGTCCAGCTCCAGCATCGCTTGAGGGTCAGAAAAACACAGCAATATATCACCACTTCTCAGGTCAGTGTCAGGAGATGTGGTGGGTCTGGGGGAGATCACCCAGGAGTTCTAGCACTAGAATTGTCATGTCCCACCACCCTCCACCTCCCAGAGACACCAACTCAGCCCCTTACCCTGGCCATTGGCATCTTGTTGGCCTCTACGTAGAAGTGGGGGGTCCGCACCTCATATAAGGCTCCATAGTCCAGCTCCTGCAAGAAGAGACACCTGACTGGGTCACCTGGATGCAGGCAGGGGCTACAATGGGAAATGGTGCAAGCCTAGCCACTGTGTGTGATCCAGAGGTGGTTGAGAGGGACTTAATATCCCTTTGCAACTCATTGGAAGGGAATTTTGGTGGAGTTATAGCCACGGGCACTGGCTGCAGAACAAGCTTGGCCGGTTCTGGTTGGGCTTCAGCTGAGAGGCTGGAGGAGACCGTCCCGCCATAGTGGAGCTGGGGATTGGGCTTGGTTGCCTGTGACACAGAGCCCACACTCCCACCATCCCCCCTGCCAGGAGCACTCACAGTGGTGCCCATCTTCTCCAGGGTCTCTTCGTTGATGGGGTAGCGCAACTTCATCTTGCGGTAGAGCGGGTGCTTCTCATAGTAGCTGACGAGGTCCACGAGGCTCTCGAACTCGGCCGAGCTGCCCAGCATGAAGAGCCGACCTTCCTGCTGGATGCGGCAGTGCTTGATCTTCCCCTCTGCCCTGGTGCCAAGAGAGCCGGAGGGGGGACATGTGAGGGGTGGGCAGACCCTGACTCCATGATGGGGACAGGCAGGAGAGGTCCAGCCCTAACAGGGATGTCACTGGGGTGATGACCCTGAGGACATGGCTTTCCCATCACTACAGTCAGGGGTCCTCCCCATGACAGCATCATGCGCTCCACCGTATCACCCTGCTGACCCAGTGCAAACCCAGCATGGAGTCACAACAGACACAAGACAGGCAGTTCTCAGCTTGGAGGGCAACATGGGCATCATGTCTTAGCCCAACCAGGCTCAGGGTGCCGGATTGTCCACACTCACCGGAAGGAGATGGCATAGGAGCTGGGCTCACTGCGCTTGCGCACCAGGAAGGCTCCATCCCGTGGAACCCGCATCAGCATGTGCTCGGCCTGCAGGCGCGTCAAGTTGGCGTGGTACCACCTGGCCGGACAGTGAATGAAGGCTGTGGGCATCCCCATGCCCTGGGAGGCACCCAGGACATGACACTGGGGATGGAGGAGGCTGATGGACACAGGGGACCAAGGGAATGGGGACCATCCTCACTCTTTGCTCTCGTGAGCATTGGGTTGGGGGACGGGGTCGGTGAGGCGCATCTCAAACTCGTTGCAGCGCAGTGGCACCTCGCGGTAGTGGCAGATGAGGCTGTAGAGGCTGTCGAAGACCAGGTTGTCTGTCAGGTAGAACTTGGTGGCACCGGCTTCCTGCCGTGAGTGGATCCGGCAGTGCTGCACCCGACTGGACCTCCTACCATTGTGGAGAAGGCAGACATGAATCAATTTGGGTCCACATCCCAACCATTCCACGCTTGGGGGTCCACGTGCCACGCAAAAAGGTGGTGTTTCTCCCCCCAGAATGCCATTCCAGCCACCAAATGGGGGATCAGCTGGACAACCCATGGGATGCCCAGACTGGCTTGGGGAGGGTGGGATCCTGCCTCCCGCTGGGGCTCTTACCAGAAGGAGAGGGTGTAGTCACCCACGAAGGTCTCGCTCTCTCGCACAAGGAAGGTGCCGTCCTTGCCGCCCGTCTCGGTGCAGTACTCGTGCAGCAGCTTCTCAGCAATCTGCCGCCCATCCCGGCCACCTCCCAGCTTCCCGTGGAACCACTTCTCCGTGAAGTGCAGCTCGTTGTTGTTGAACTCCTGCAAGTTCACGCCAAAACAGGTATTGCCACCCTCTCACCCTTCCCACAGAATCCTCCCTACATCCCCTTGCCCCGTAGGCACATCCTGCCTCTCACACACCTCCTTCTGCTCCACCTCCTCCTCATCCTCATTGAACTGGTAGCGGGATGTCTCCTCTGAGTAGTAGATCTTGTTGCTTGTCAGGACAAAATAGTGGGGGCTCCAGGTCTGGGAGGGAGGAAGAACATCACCAACATGGGCAGGATGGTGGCATGGAGGGATGGTGCTTTGAGACCTCCGTTTCTGCCCCTGCCCTGACCCACCATGGTATTGCAGTGGTCTAGAAGAGCCCATTCCCCTCACCCAACCCAAACCCTGATGCTTAGCCCTGTCCGACAGACCCCGCTCGGCCACCATCCACCAGTGGCAGGGAGAGCCTTACGTGGTCAATGGGGTCTTCGAGGTAGAGGATGCCATTCTTGATGGAGTTGCTGATGTCATTCTCCGAGTAACTGGCAGTGGAGACCTCCTCATACAGGTTCCCTTCGACCAGCTTCTTGTGCTACGGACAACCCAGGCAGGAGAGCTCAGTGGTGGGCACCGTGTTCCCATTAAGCTCCCAGCCCTCAGGCCGTACTCGGGCTCCTGCAGGTCCCTCCCTACCTCTGCCCATTCCCCTTGCCTGTCTCTTGCAGTAGGACGTCTAACATCCTACTGCTTGTGCATGGAGGGATATTGCTGCTGAGTCACAAGATTTGGGAGAATCACCATGTCTCCTAGCCCAACACGGTCTTTGTCCCTCCCACAAAGAGAGGCTTTGGGGTCATGCCCATTCTTCACCTTGATTAGAATCTTCTTCTTGAGCTGGGTGGGTGAGGGCAACTCATCAGCGTTGATGTCCACCGGCTTGGTGAGTAGCATGTCCCCAAAGACCTTCTTGAAGTGGGAGGCCATGTTCCTCTGCTGGACGATGCTGCAGTGGTCTTCGATGGAGAGGATGATGGGAAACCTGGAGGAAGCAGTTGGGGAATGGTGGACTGGGACAAAGGTGAAGGAGAGGGGAATTTCGGCAGGGGTTGCCTGCCTGGCACAAAATTGGGATGACATGGGAGGGGCTGGGGCTTACTCAGAGGTGACAAACGCATGCTCCTTGATGGTGTGCAGCACATCCAGGAACTTGATCTTGGAGGTGAGCGTGTGGCCGTGGTAGATGATGGGGAGATCATCTGGACCATCCCAGCAGTCCACTGAGTGGGGAGACACCTCAGTTAATGCATGCTGGTCACTGACTGTGCAACAGGGGCCATGTTTTTGGCCCCCCAAAGGACCCCCCACCCTGGGGGATGAGTGCAGGGGACAGGTTGTCTGACAGTCTGTGGGATGCAGGGGGGGACTGAGCATCACTGCAGGGTACTGGGGGAGGACTCACGCTCGATGCAGCGGCAGCCCATACGCAGGCAGCGGGCGTACGCCTCCAGGGAGGACTCGCTGGAGAACTGGTCCCCTGTCAGGTACCTGTGGAGGAGAACGGGACCATCAGCCGTCAGGGCTGCCCCAGCTGGGGTGATGGGATGCTTGTGGAGGTCCCTGGGGAGAGCCCACCCTGTCCTTACGTGTTATGGGAGGAGGAGATCCAGTACTGGGACAGGGGGTGGTTCATCTCCTCGGGCACCACACGCTCATACTTGGCGTCCATCACCATGTTCTCCTTGGAGAAGAGGTATGTGAGGAACTAGGGGGGAAGCAGAGAGGTAAGAGCCTGCCAGGGCTGGTGGGACACCTCTAGGTGGGTGCTATGTGGGGTCACCCACCTCATCCAGCTGGAAAGAGGGGTCTACTGCCTCGTTGGAGCCCTCCTTGAGGTAGGTGCACATGTAGTCCCGCACCATGCCCACGTCACTGGCCCAGGGTTCCTGGGGTGCAAACATGGCTGTTGTTACAGGGGAAACCGGGCTGGGGCATCCCATGGAGATTGGGGCTGAGAGGTATGCCACAAGGGTCTCTGAGGGCACCCACCTTCTGGTCATGCAGCAGGAACTTCTGGAAGTCATAGAGGGAGACTTGGCACAGCTCGGGGCGGTCCACATTCCTGGAATAGGGAGCGGCCATCAGCGAGGAGCAGGAGTTGGGGTAGACCCCATGGGGGAATTGTGGCCACCAGCGTCCACCTGCAGCCTGTCCCCTTGAGGTGCCCCACTCCTGCCCTGCCCCTGCCCGTCGCAGCAGCTGGCCAGGGACCTGGGGAAAGCGCAGGCCATGGGGGGTGCAAGGGGCACCTCGAGCTGTTGGGTGCTGTTAGAGCACCCTGTGACCTGGGAGAGGCGGGCACACAGCCAGAGTGTGCAGGGCTGCCCGAGGATATGGGAAGGACGGCAGGACATGTTCCTTCGAGGGAGGTGATTCTGCCCCTGTGCTCTGCTCTGGTGAGACCCCACCTGGAGTGCTGCATCCAACTGTGGAGCCCTCAATATCAGAAGGATATTGACCACTTGGAGCGAGTCCAGAGGAGGCCACGAAGATGAGCAGAGGGCTGGAGCACCTCTCCTACCACGAAAGGCTGCAAGAATTGGGCTTGTTCAGCCTGGAGAAGAGGAGGCTCCGAGGAGACCTCATTGCAGCTTTGCAGTATCTGAAGGGGGCCTACAAGAGTACTGGGAGAGGACTTTTTACAAGAGCCTGTAAATAGGGGTAGGGTAGATAGGACAAGGGGTAAT
>NW_010262471.1:11803-12095 GCF_000690775.1 Eurypyga helias
GGGTTGGAACTAGATGATCTTTAAGGTCTCTTCCAACCCAAACCATTCTGTGATTCTATGATTCTATGATTCATCCCTGGCACACATCCCTACTCACATTTCTGTTCCTATTCCCACTCACATCCCTGCTCCTATTCCCAATCCCATCCCCATACACACCCCTGTTCAAATCCCTGTTCCCACCCCCCTTTCCATCCCTGCTCATACCTGCCCAGCCCTGCTCCAATCCCCACTCCCATCTCCACTGCCACCTCTGCTCGTTCCTGTTCCCATCCCTGCTCCTGTCCCTGCT
>NW_010262472.1:0-211 GCF_000690775.1 Eurypyga helias
TTGCCGACCAAGCTTTGAGACCAGTCTGCAGAGACGGGCACCGAGGGACCTGTGGAGACTACAGAGCCTCCCCGTTTCCCTGCTGAGAGCCTGACGCCATTTCCTTAGGACACTGGGCACGTTCACGAAACAGCTCCCGCGATTTGGTTGCCCAGAGAAGCTGTGGATGCCCCATCCCTGGAAGTGTCCAGGGCCAGGCTGGATGAGGCTT
>NW_010262472.1:323-640 GCF_000690775.1 Eurypyga helias
TTTTCTGTCCTGCGGAGCACAAACACAGTGCAAGGCGCTTCTCGTACAAACAAACCCGACCGCACGCCAGACGCCAATCCATCTCCCCCCTCAGGTGTCTCCACTTCCAAACCAGTTAGGCGAGGGGGGCTTAGCCAGGAACCCAGAGCAGGCCGAGATTTCTCTGGGCCATACCTCAGGGTCTACTTTTGCTGAAAAAATAGCCTTCCTTTATCTTCACCTCCTCTGAATCTGGTACCCAGCAGTCTCTCGAGTTAACGGACCCCCTCAGACAGTCACCGGTTTTTAGGCTAATGCCCAAAGTGGCTTTGGACCCA
>NW_010262472.1:721-1449 GCF_000690775.1 Eurypyga helias
TTACGAAGGAGCCAAGTAGAAAACAATATTCCCTTAATCCAGCAGTAAGTCATTGCTCGCTCTCATCCATCAGGATACGCCGTGACTATTGATCTGCCGTATGAGGTTTCATGCGGGGGTAGAACAAAGCCAACTAAACCCAGTTATCTGTCTGATGGAACTAAGAAGTGTTCCTCAATTTGATTTTGGAGAGAACTCAGTGGGAAGGGAATTTAATTATGCTAGTAATACCCAACACAATGAAATGACCATCAAAGTATTTTCCAACGGTTTAAAATGTTTTTCTTGTGCTACGATTCACTTGAAGCAACCGCTTGTTTCTCTGCGCAACGACAATCTCTTCAAAACTAGGCCTCAAAAATCAATTTGATTACCTGTCTGAATTAAGTATGCACAAATGAAAGCAATTGAGATCAATACAAATTAGGTTAAGTACTCCGCTGTGTACAAAATCATTATGTAACGAGAAACAATTCGAATGAAGATGCAAATAATCGCATTGTCGGGGTCCGCAGCCAGCGCGCTTCACCGTCCGTCTGCCGCACAGGCGCGGAACCCCCCATCTCTGCACCCGCCGTGACTGCCCTCTGACGGCCCCCGCCGGGGAGAACAGACCATGCCCACACGCCAGAAGTGCGGCACCAAGCGGGAATTGTGTTCTTCCTGAGAAGACACGGCACCGTCGGAGATCTCTTGGCTCGCCCAACCCAACCCTCTTGTAACGGCAA
>NW_010262472.1:1486-3394 GCF_000690775.1 Eurypyga helias
TCCTACAATGCCCTGAGAAAGAGGTGCGGAACCTCGCCGTTTCCAGCCAGGGATGGGTTTTCTTGGTATTCCACCCGATTTTCTGCTGTCTGGATTCAGTTGCGGAGGGAACGCCCTCCTCCCTCTCGCTCCTGCATCCTTCAGCTGTTTGAGGAGACAAGATGAATGGGTTTGGGGACTTGGTTCTTTCATGGTCCTTTCTGGCTATTTGTGTCAAATCTCTTGTAAATCTGCTGGGTGGCGGAAATTGAGCTGTAAATTCTGCGGGGTAGGGGCTGCTTCCTCCCGCGCAGCGCTCCAACACCCATCTTGGTGCGGGATTTCTGACAAGGGCCTCTAAGTACTGCTGTAATATACTTCCATCATTAATATGGAATTATAAATAATAGATGGGATAGGGCCAATTTATCGCACTCCAGGGCGAGAATGAGCGGAGGCTCGTGCAGGCAGGACAGTTTCAGTGTCACCAAGCAGCTGCAAGCTCTGCGCTGGAGCGGTTTCGGCGAGGCAGCCCCCCCACATTCCTCCTCCTCGGCCGAGGCAGGGAGCGTCCCCCGACACACAACATCCCACCCTCTTTACAAACGAGATTTTCTGCGAGCTGCAAAAGGAACAGACCCAATTCCCGACAGATTTCTGGTGCAGAGGCAATGGTGAGCTCGTACGATCTCGTTTCCAATAGCCGGGGATGTGCTGGGATCATCATCCAGCTGGCACCAGCTCACGCCGTAGCCTCGTTGCAGGGCAGGCACTTTCCAGCTCTTCCTTTTCCCCCTGGGCTCCTGTGTTCACAGGAAGGGGTACAACCGCCCACAGCTACTGGGGAGACCTCCAAGGAGCAAGGGGGTACCCCGCAGGGTTCCAGTGACATGTGGCGAGGAGCAGTGGGACAGACAGACATGCACCTCGCCTCATGGCGTCAGCCTTGGTGAGGTGCCAAAATACAGGTGAGCTGGTGGGGGTCCCGGTCTTGCCGAAGCACAAGCTGCATCTGAATGCCATCGCCCGACTGTAACAAGCAGGGCCACCCCGTTTCAGCGCGGACGTACCCCTCCCCAGCACCGCTTGCAGCAGCAAGACCGCTCAGGTACTCCAGCAACACGTTGGATCATTCACATGGCACTCTGAGCCCTTCACACCTGCGAGATTTATGTTGCCTCTTGTCCTGGAGATTCTCCCTTCCGCATCCCAAAATAGTTTCCAGCTGAATTATAACACTTTTCTGTAGCGGTGATTGATATGCACCGTGCGGGAGCGCAGAGCTGGAACCAGACTGTCCCCACACGGAGTGCTCTGCCTGGCGTAGCAGAATCTGCAAGTGATGTGCCAGCACATCCCCGCAAGTACCGGAATCCATCTGGGACCTTCTTCCCATGGAGAGAAGGAAGTGCTTGAGGCATCTTTTCCAAGAAAGGACTGGGAATTTAAAGCTGAGGCAGGTGAGCAAGCACTGAACGGGAGTCTGAAATCGTAGGGTGGATTAGCACCTTAAAGGTCTTGCCTTCTGGCTTTCTGGTCCTTACGCCCAGCAGCTCTGCCATCGCTGTGACACCCCCCCGCTGCAGACCCCTCACGGCACCTTACACTCACAAGTCAGAGCTGCGAGCTGACTCCCGTGGGCCCTGCGGCAAGGGAAAGCAGGGATGAACTGCGTTCTCGCTGTGTGCCTCCGGAACCAGCTTGTTTTCAGAAATCCTGACCCCAGGGAGAAAGCAGGAAATGATTATTTCCTTTGAATGGCTGTGATTGATAGGGAGCAGTTATGGAGGACAGGAGAGGACCGGAGCACCGACTCATCTGGGACAGCCAGCCCTGTGCTGCTCTCCTGGCTCTCCGAGCTCTCCCTGGATGTCAGAGGGCGGCTGCTGAACACGGAACACGAGAGCCGGCCGGGGAGGAGCGGTGTGC
>NW_010262473.1:0-24365 GCF_000690775.1 Eurypyga helias
TTCCCCTCACGCTGACACCTGTTACTGCCGCCCTCAGTGAAAACCACAGAACCGGGTTGCCGACGGCCGGGCCGAGAGTGCTAGGCAGGACAGGCTCCCTCGCACTTCAGGGCCTCCACCACCCGATTTACCTTGGCCTTCTTGCAGCCTCACTTGATGCCCAGGGTGGCCTTAGCGGTGGTGGGGGAACAGTGTCTCGCACCCCGGCTTACTCTGTTGCCTGGGATTTTATGGTTGCTGTGAAGGCTGTGTTAAATTTGCCTCAAGTCGTAATAGTAGGCTGATCACCCTCAGAAGGATTCAACTATTAGTTTGTTTACGTCTTTCAAACGTTTTGTTTGGGGAGGGAAACAGTCTGGTGAATTTTTGTTTTTGTTAATTCCCACCAGTTTGTTTGTGTTCTGTTTCCAGTACTGTGGGAAAATCAGGCTGGGGAAAAAATAGGTGTATGACGACTGAAACTTAGAAAAATGGTACTAGTTATGTTGAAGTTTGAAAAGACCTTTGTTTACAAAATAAATCAGTTAGTTTAATTGATAGCAACCCTTTAATATTGTGCATCTAACCTGTTATTTAGAAGGTATTGTGGATTTTAAAGAAATGATGCAATAAAACCAGGAAAAAAGCCGAGTAGTCATTTACATCTTGTTTTGACAATATCTGCGTATTTTACTGACAAAAAGATTAGGACTCTCATCCTGCAGCTCCTTTTGGAAGGTGCCTCTGTTCAACTTTGATCTCTACGTGTATCTCTTGCATCTCACAATGCTACCCTCGTAACACAGTCCCCTTAAAACGTGTCATTATCAGAAGCAATTCTGTGATCTTTGTGTATGGTTGCTAGAAGGATAGCTTGTTTATCAGCATGTTTTTCATGGTTTGAGAAGTTCTTACCTTCATCAGTCCAGCTGCCCCTCTGCTTGAAGTTACTCTTGCTACAGCAGAGCTGGCAGGTGGAAACGTGTGCCCTGTTTTAGCTACTCTTCTGCAAAGTGACATAGTTTAAACTCATTTTAATTAGCTGTTCAAGCTAAGCCATTGGACTTTGCGTTGAAGTAGGTCAGGTATGGGCTTGTGTTCTCTCAGTTACTTTGAGGAAAGACTAAGTGTGAGTTAGCAACAATTTTTGGTAGAAAAGTAACAAACAAGGTAGTATCTCAAATTGCTGTAGGTGTTTGCTAAGAAAATTGAATTTATAGCCCATTGTCAATGACGACAACTCATACATATGGAAAGAACATGTTGTATGTTACAACGTGGATATTTAGTCTTCAGCTTGTTTGCTGCCATGAAATGTAAGAACCAGTGTATTAAAGATAATTACTGGTTTAAGGAAGTCTTACTTTATTAGTTGTTTTGTTTGCCAAAGTGCCTGGCCTTTCCTTTACACAGATGCATTCAGAATAGCTAGGATACTCTTCCATGAACATTGTTCCGTAATACTTCAGTGTGAATGACTTTCATGAGAAAAAAATGTGTAACTTTAATGTTGCTACCAGTTACGGGGAATTAGGGGTTTGTAGAATATCCATTAGTTACCAACTAACGCGTGTAAACAGTGCTAGAATCAACAGAAAATGACAACTGTTGCCTTGAGTTGTTCACACTCTACAGAGCACATTAATACAGCAGTCCATATGCAGTGTTCCGTAAGGAAGTAAATACAGTATGTATTGGTGTTTTTCAATTAAATGGATGGTTTTGAAAATATATTCTAACGGTCAGAGTTTGAGTTCTGCCCTGCTTGTTAGTAACATGTTTATGTTATCTTGAGTCATTTATGGCTTTGTTTTCTGCAACTGCAAAGTTCACTTCATTTTCACCTGGAACTCTGTGTAAGAATATGATAGAAGACGTTAAGCTAGCATTTTAAGAGGTTACTTACCCTTCTTTTCTTCCACTTCTACCACAGTCTGCTGTCGTCCACAAACCCTTGCATTTTTGTGGTGCAGGGAGTTAAAATATGTGCATGCTCAGTTTCTGCATTTCAGCAGGTTCTTAGTGTGCTAACTTACAGGTCTAACTGATTTAGCATAACATCATGCAATTGCAAGCACTTCTGAAAAAAGCCGTGCTTAAAACGTGTGTACATCATCTTCCTGATCTGCTTTGTGAATGAGGATGCCTTTCAAAGAGTATGGTGATAGTTCTGAGAGAACGGCAGTGTTAGCCTTCAAAAGGCATCCTGAAATGCTGTAAGGAGCTACCTAATGAGTAATGTAAAAGCAGCGCTGAGTATGATTACACTAGTGGTATTAAAAATTACAAGTGAGAGTACGGAGAGATCATCAAACCTTTAGTCCCACTGCAATCAGTAATGTATGTCCCATTGATTTCAGGGGAAGCAGAACAAATGTGGCTTGTGAGCTACAGACTCCTGATAGAAATGCTTACGAACGGCTACGCTGTCAAGTGTCAGCATGGACCTCAATTTTATTCCCTTTTCTCGTAGGCACAGGATGTTAATTAAAGGAGTCTAGGACATAAGTCAGTTTTTAAGTTGACGTTGAGTAAATGGTCTTCATTGAATGTTGCAGAGGTAGGAAAGAAAAAATCACCTGTTTTTTTCTTTATAAACCTGTGCACACTTCAGTTATTCCACATTCCTGATTGTTTGTGTGCTTAGCTTTTTTCCTTCAATGTTTGCAGAGTGCATGTGAAGGTACAGCAAATAAGTAGGGTCTTTTCTGATTACATTTTTTTCTCCCTTACTATCCCTGTGCAGCTCGAGACAGAAGGAAAGAGGAACGTACTAAAATGTCACCTGAAGTTGCCTTGAACAGAATTTCTCCAGCGCTCTCACCCTTCATTTCCAGCGTGGTCAGAAATGGAAAAGTAGGACTGGATGCTACTAATTGTTTACGGATTACAGACTTGAAATCTGGGTGAGTTCCCCATCCAAAAAGAATACCCAGCCTCTCACAGTTATCTTCTCAGGATGGATTTTTCCTAGGTTCTTCTGTGTTTCATCATTTCCGGTATATCTGGAGCTGACATATTGGAGAGATTATTTTTTGTCTTACTACCATTTTGTAGTTTGGGAGACTTAATTTGTCATATTGTTGGCAATAATAATCTTGTTAAGACACTTTAATCGCTGCCACTTGACAGTGCTGTTTTCTAGCAGTGAGATAGTTATAAACACTTTTTCCTGTTGTTTATCACTTGCTTACTGGATCTTTTCTGTAGATTAAAAACCTGGAAGATAAATTTGTGTGACCTTACCTATAGTCATGAATATGCTAAATAAGAAAAAAAAAAAACCTTTTCCTTTATCTGACCTCCCTCAGGATCAGTACATTAAGGCTATACTTAAGTATTGTAGGACCAAATGTTTGAATGAGGTCAAGCTACTCCTTTTATTTTTAATTCCAGAGGCCTTTGTGATGGTTTTTGGATAGTAATAGCGTTTGGGATCCACATGTACAAAGGAACTCTGGTGTGTAACCTCTGTATTAATACACGATGGAAGTGAAATGCTAAAAGCAGGGTTTACTTTAGGTGTTGTGCAGAGAGGAGAGACTCCAAGGTGGCTGATAAAAGAATACCTAAGATATTGCTTTATTCTTTGAGATTTGGGTGTCTAACAGCATCCCTGATTTGGATTTTCATTTGGTACTGAGTTCAGAGCCTGAAATTTCTTTAGCTTATGGTGTCTTATTCACCACTTTTGTACAAACTGCTGCTTTGTGTATAATTTTGAATGATAGCATAAGCCAATAGATGTTGAGAAGCGTCACAAATCACTGTTGTTTAAAATTTTGTTCTGCTGAAAACTTTGTTTAATATGCTTCTGTAGGCTGCTTTATTGTGGTTTCATGGATAGTTTGGGAGGTACTTTTCTGGTAGTTACAGTGCCTTTCCAGGAAGGAGGTGTGAATTCTAGGGTTAGTTTGAAAGGAACCATTCTCTCCCTTTAGGGTGCTGTGAAAGAGTACAGATTTACTTGGAGGTCTAAGAAGCTTTAACTTTGTGATTAGTGTTGTCTGGCTTGGCATTGGTCTTGGAAGTTATGTGAGACAACCTGAGCCGTTAGGCATCTGCTGCTATCATTTCACGCTACACGTTGCTTTCTGTTGAACTAGCCTTCTAGGAAGGCTGAGACGGGAGGTATCTTACATTTCTCCTATTGAATCTGAGAGAAGGGAGTACAAAAAAAGCCAAAGAGAAGACACGGCTGTAGTCTGGTGGTGAAGGTGTCAGCTTGTTGGGAGATACATAAGGTTTTTGCTCTCTGCCCACTGAATGCTTATCCTGCCTGCCTTTAAAATAATATATAATGGTGTTTTCTAGCTGACTTTTTTCAGTCGTATTCTTCATGTGTCTAAAGTTTTCAGTGATCTTACTGAGAGCTTAATAAATCCTGAGTGTTTTCCAAGAGTTTATTCTTTAAAAAAATAAAAACTGCCCCCAACTGCACCTGTCATCCAAAGCCAGTGGCTCAAACTGTAGAGTTACTGTGTTGAAGATGGAGTCGACAATGTGAGTACAGCCCCTGGCAGAGGTTGTCCCATATCTTGCTTAAAGGCACAGACTCAGCTATGTGCAAGTGCTAGCAATATATTATTTAAAAATCTAAATTTCCTGCATGTGGGTTTTTAGGAAAGATTTTTATTGTTTGTTACACATAAGTAATTGTTAGTTTATTTCTCATAGAAAATTTTCAATTTACACATCAGTCTGGAATACCAAGTTCTTTGTGATTTAGTGCTTTGTGATGTCACTGAACAGGTAAACAGTGTAAAATTAGTTAACATAAGATGGGTGCATCACAGAATTACAGAGAAGTCCCTTCCATAACTCAAGATACAGGTCAGTGGTCTTTAACCTTTGGTATAGGAACCTTTGGGACTTCACAGAGTGTTTTTGAGAGGCTCATGTCAGTTGATTAATAACAAAATTCCCAAGCCACTGGATTGTTAGTAGATTTGAATTTGTTGCTGGATACTGTCTGTAAAGGAAAACTCTGTAGGGCTCTGAGAGTCCAAAAATGGATTGAAAACCATTGGTCTACTCTACTCCCCTATCATCACATCATGGGATTATTTAGATCCTTGTATACTTTCACTTTCGTTAAGCTGTTTTGAAGAGAGAAATGACAGTGCAGAGGAAAGAGCAGGCAGGCACAAATGTAGGTGATATCCACGTGAAGAAACAGAAGTATAAGGATATATAAGATGGACATAAACAGGAGGAACGTGAGAAGAACAGTTGTTAGAGTAACGGGGATGAGGTTCAGGACATTAATTGCAAAACTCCTTTCAGTTTCAATGGGGCTGAATCAGGTTTAAACTTAAAGTGGAACAGGAAGGTGAGGAGGAAGAGGTGCTAGATTAAACCCAGTTCTTGATCTCAAATGAATATGACAATCTGTAAGTACTATCGGTTCAGAATCTTTGCTTTTGAATAGTGATTGTACGTTTATTGACACATGAAAGGGGTTGTAAACACATTTCTTCCATAGCCTAGCTTGAGTTTATTAGACAGCATGCAAATATTTCATGATTTAACTGGTGTGTTGTGTGGAAAATTTCTTAAGAATAAAATAAACACAATTTACTATAACCTTTAAGATGTTAAATACTTAAGGTAATCATCTCAATAGCTGCTAACTTTGAAAACAGAAGCGTCTGGAAGCTTCTGGGTCAGTGGGAGGAGCTGCATTGCATTTACCACACTGTTACTCTGATTGAGGGTTACTATAGTTACTCTGCTTCCATGACAAACCAGCCTTTTACAATGTATAACAAAACAAAATGTATAAACCGAAGATCTATCCATTCTCATTTCTTAGGTTTTAGAAGCTGGAGCTGTGGTCAACAGGGAATAATGTTAATGAACTGAATACAGTAATATCTCCAAGACCTTGCCCATTCAGAGGCTTGGTTTTGACATTCTCTGCTCAAAAGTAGAAGGAATTTCCCTTTTGTTTCTCCACTGAAAGATCAAGTTCCAGGTTTCTAGCGTATCATGTCAGTTGATTTTGATTTGGAAATGGCAAACATATTAAGCCTTTAATTGAGAGGCATTATAGCACCTTCCAGTACCTGAAGGGGGCTACAAGAAAGCTGGGGGGGGGCACTTTTTACAAGGGCCTGTAGTGACAGGACAAGGGGGAATGGGTTTAAATTGAAAGGGGGAATTTAGATTGGATGTCAGGAAGAAGTTCTTCACAGAGAGGGTGGTGAGGCACTGGAACAGGTTGCCCAGAGAAGCTGTGGATGCCCCATCCCTGGCTGTCTGCAAGGCCAGGCTGGACGAGGCTTTGAGCAACCTGGTCTAGTGGAAGGTGTCCCTGCCCATGGCAGGGGGTTGGAGCTAGGTGGTCTTTAAGGTCCCTTCCAACCCAAACCATTCTATGATTCCATGATTTTAGTAAGGAACTTATTTTGCACTTGTTCTAACTTATTGGTGACTACTTATTTTTTTTGTGTTTTGTAAACTGTATTAAAGAGCTGATGTTAGATTAAAATTATGAAGTATGCTGATATGTTAATTTGCTTTGCTTGCAAGTGTGGGAGGAAAATATGCCATAGTAAGGAAGTCCTATTGTTTTGGAGTCTTTGAGTATGTAAATGTTTTCTAATAATATGTTACAGTTCTGTAATGTCAGTGTGTTTTACAAACCTATTAAGACAGTACCAGTCTCATCAGACACTTACATACATCTACATCTGTGAGTAGGACCTTATAGGAATTACATGGCTACCACTGATGCAGAGTGAGAGAAGAAATGTGAGTACCCCTGAACTGAGCTCAGCAATATGGCATCACAGGAAACTCTTCAATAGGAACAGTAATAAAAAGTTGGGTGACCAAGCTCTGCAGAGCTATTGCAGGCTCCACAGTGAACAAAAATAGAACCTGTGTGTTAGGTCACATCTGAAATGCAACACCTTTAGCAGCGTTGATTCTGGCGATAAGAAAACCCTGGCAAGCATTGCTGCTGCATTTAGTAAAAGACATTCTTTGAGATGACAGAGAGAATTGAAGCATTTTAACTATTTCATAGGATATTACATTCTTCTGGACCCAAAGAAAATATTGCTGCCAACTGAGTCAGTGTCATATATTGTATCATTCAGTTAATCTCCAGTGGCATATCTTTGAAATAATGACCCATCTTAATGAGATATTAAAATCTACTCATAACCAATTGAATTGTGGCTAAGAAGTTTTTCTTATCATTTATACATAGGATCATGGGAAGATGTTGAATAGGGAAGAGTGGTTATTAGGTAGATTTAGAAATAGAGGGCATTTTTCTATGTGAAGGGTATTTAATGATTGTGTAATGTAGAAGCCAATTATTTAAGAGTCTGCTGCTTTTCCTGTGGTGTGTTAGAATAGTGAAAAATACATCTGTGGTGGTCATTGCCTTCGAGAACTATTTTTTTCCCTCGTTCATCAGGGCCCGTGCTTGAGCTTCGAATTATGCTGCAAGCCTATTCTTACACAACAAACTTTGTTGTTTTTTTTTAATTACTTTGATGTGTTGCACCAGGCAGAATTTCAAAATGAATACAGTGATTTAAAGCTGCATATATTAAGATTCTATTTTTTTGGATATCCACTCATAACAAAATTTCAAATTTCATACTTGTTTGGTTATACTTTTCCATATTGAGGAGATTAATTGTGGAATTTTTATGTAACTGATTAGTAGTAAGCCATGTTGGTATTCAGTTCTTTGCACCTGACTGATTCACTGTTGATTTCTGTCTTTGTTTGATACTCAGCGATGTTTACAGTTAGTTATGTCCCTGAAAGACAACTGTACGAAGAGTGGACAAAAGAATGTACTACTATCTGGAGGAGGTTTTAACATCCAGATTTACAATCAAGCTGTAATAAGATATTTATAGCTTTATTGCCCTGCTTCCTAGTGAGCAGTGATGATTTACTTTTTTGTGTTATCAAGTAGACTGCAATATGCTTTGGTATTTCCTTTTCTTTTGGGCATTTCCCCTTTCAAAGTAAATATGCATTTTATGTGAGTATGTCATGAAATAATGTTATTTTTTAACTATGAAATACTATTACAGTACTATAGTAGTTATGTAAGGCTTTTGCTTGATCGTTTGCTTTTGATTAATTTAAAATGAAAGATTCTACTTCAGTTACTTGAGGAAGGTTCACATTCCATCATTCACATTGATATGTATAGATAGGTTTTTTTTTAAGATGCGTTTAGTTGATGTATGAAGTTCCGTGAGACTGACTCTTCTGACCACAATTACTGTGAAAAAGCTATTTTAGAAAATAATTATGTTCTGAGTAAAATGTATGCTTGAAAGGATGTGGCAGTTCTACGAGAGGTATGGTCTTGAGTCCTTTACTGCTCTATCGGCTAAGTCATGAACTATTACTTTTGCACAGAGTGGGTAGTTTCATTCCAGTTTCTGATAAGAAATCTATTTCTTCACTACAGAGAATCTTATTACTAGTAGCTTGTTGTCACTCAAGCAAAATTTAACAGGTTGAAGCTCTGATGGGACAATGGGGGTGTTGTTGCTGTGGAGTAGCATTGGGGAATTAAAACTGCATTTTTTCTGTTTTGGTCCATAAAGACTGTCCTCAAGATTGCTCTCTCCTTCATTTGTTTCCGATTGTTGAAAAAACGAAGGCAAAACTCCAGTCTGATAAAGGTCTGAGTGTAGTGCACACACTTGGTAATGGTTTGTCAATATTTTCCGCAGAGTTTGGCGTTTTCTTTACACCAGTTTTAAACAAGGTGCTTGAAGTTGTTCAGGTACAAATGTAGTGTGTGTTGGTCAGTTCTCAGTGCTAGGAGTAAAAGAAGGATTTGAAAAGGTCGTTGTCCAGGACTTTCTGCTGTTGTAACAGACGTCTGTCTTACTTCTTTGCATTGTGTGTCACTGCGGGAGAAAAAAAAATCCTAAGGCTTTATTTTTTGTTGTAAAGATAGCCAAAAATCTAATAATTGGGTACCTGGTCCAATTTCTCCCCCTTCTCCAAGCTCTTGCATCACACAGATATAGCGTTTGTTTAATGCAAGATGGAGAGATCTGTAGCATACCACAGATCTTGGATGCATATTACATTTCACTAGAAACTGAGAACAACTGGCTTTTAATTTTTTTGCTGAGCAGTGAAGAATATATTCCTGGGTAGCTGGTCAGTAAATTTTTCCAGCCTCACATATGCAATTACACTTCGTCTATGCCCAACCCTCTCATATGCATATATGGCATACCATTAAATAGCTCATGTACGCTTGTGATGAAGCTGAAGCAAAAGATGATGATTTTTTGCTTTAGCCTGCTGCAGTCATTGTCTGATGAGCTTAGGGGCTTTCAAAGCATGGGAGAGGAGCAGAGGCTGGACCTTGACAGACTGGTGTGCAACAGTGTTTAAGATCTGATTCTACCACGTTTGTCTTACAGCCAACAGAAATCAAGGGGAATAGTACTACTTGTATTCTAGTGTGCTACTTCTGAGAGTCAGTGATAAGAAAAGAAGCAAACCATTAATTACTGAAAAGAGAATCTGTACACTATTTTCTAACTACACAATCCTTCCTTAATGGTGTGTGAAGCCAAAAAATTGTACAGGCCTTTTCTTGTAATTGTTCTCAATGTAGGCCTATGTAAAAACTTTCAGAGGAAGTTTCATTGTCATAGGAGTCTCTCTTGTTAGCACTTCGGTTGATATCTCTGTATTGCTGCCCTTTTAGATGCACCCTTATAAATGTTTTGGGATCTCTTGAATCATCAGTCATGGTGCTCTTTCATCTGACCAATGGAGAAATGAATTTTTCTGACTGTTCACGTAATCTGTCCACCACTGAATTTGCAGGATTCTTTTAGTACCTCAGATTCAACTGGAAACAGAATAACTACACCAATGCAGTGCTGTGCCTGAGCTATTTTAATCTGTTTCTTTCCTTAGCTTAGGCATTTACTTACCACTGCACTGCACAGTGTTGACATAACTTGAAACAACTATTACCCAACTGGAAGTGAGCATCTGAAAAGAGTTCTTAGAACTGTAAGTGTAAATGATCAGAGTTTGTTTGCTTTTGAAATTAATATCTTTATTGAAGATACTGAATTCAGTCTTTGAGGTAAAGGTAAACCTCCGAAGTAATTCATAGGAAAGTAGAAGCTGATAAAAGGGAACATAATTATTTTGTCTTTCCTGATGGAGGGGAATTCGTATGTCTGAGGCAAACCACCCTGCAGTGTAGACCACAGGTTCTTTTCTTCGTAATCTGTGGTATATGGCTGAAAGAATAAAATTAAACAGCTAGGACTGAGTATTTTTATTATCGTAAGATAAAAGAATTCCTATGAAATTGAGATAAAGGAAATTGCAGAATTCCATTACGGAGAAGAGGCAAAAATAGCCCAATATAAAACCCTCTAAAATTATATTTTTCTAAAAAAAAACCCCCTATTCCTAATCATCACTGAAACAGTACTTTTAAACCAAAAATGGGACATAGTACCTCTTGTTCTGTTTTGGATGTTCAGTTCTTTCTCTGTTCGATAGAAAAACTTGTTTGGATTATTCTTGTTTATAGTGGGGGTTACCAGTGACCTTTCAACATGTCTCCCATGTTATTCTTTCTCTTTTTTCGACCTCCTCTGCTACAACGTTGGTTTCAATCTCTTGAGTAAAAGTTGTTTTACAGTTTGTTGTACACTTCAGCCATGGTTTTTTTTTTTTTTTTAGGAGAGGTGGAAGGGGGGAATAGTACAATGTTTCATGTTCTTTGTTAAGAATTCTTCTGTAATGATTATCTTTTGAACTAACAGATAGCTGACTATCTGTCCTGTTTTTCAAGCTGCCATAAATCTTAGTCATAAGCCTTAACTTAAATGCTATAAAAGGGATAGGATTTCAGGCCAACTGCAAACCATTTACAGGCAATGAGGACACGTAAAATCTCCAAGGAAATGATTGCTTTTATGTGGTATAATATCTTCCATATGACTTCTGATGTTTTAGTTTTAACCTGTTACATGTTGGTAACTTTCAGTTTCATTAGATAGATGCAGGAGGGAGGAGACCTTGGTGTAGGTGAGGTGCTGGAAGTGGTATGAAGACTGTCACCTAGAAGAGGATGCATGGAACTTCTTTCTTTAGGTATAGCTAGATGTGACAATGGAGAGGGCGATGGCTAATTTTCATAGAATCACAGAATGGTTTAGGTTGGAAGGGCAAGGACACCTTCCACTAGACCAGGTTGCACAAAGCCTCATCTAGGCTGGCCTTGAACACTTCCAGGGATGGGGCATCCACAGCTTCTCTGGGCAACCTGTTCCAGTGCCTCACCACCCTCTCTGGGAAGAACTTCTTCCTGATATCCAATCTAAACCTCCCCGCTTTCAATTTAAACACGTTACCCCTTTTTATTTTATGCTTTATTGTGTAGCCTTGAAAATAGTATTAGCACAGCTGAGGTGGCTGCAAATTAAGGGAATTAAGGAGGGAACGAGAAGGCAGAGAAAGACAAGGAGAGGTGAGAGGTTCTTGAGCCAGACTTCCTGGAGAAAAATGTAGCGTGAAGCTACATGGGACTTGTTTTCTGCAGGTCCTGTTCCACAGGGTGCTGTTGTAATTTTGTATATGGTTTGGATTTTCCTGTCTTTTCAGTCTGTTGTGTATCTTTAATGTTGTAATTAATCTAAAATAATACTAGAAATAGGAGAACTGCTGATATTTTTATTTGTATGTCATCTTAGGTATTCTGCTGTGTCTCCAGTCCTGTGGTTTTTTTTATATGAATATACACAATTTGAAGTAACCCTTTTAAATGTGTATGCAACAGAAAGCTATGTAATTATGTTAAAAATGTGGTGATCCTTGCTTGATCTAACTTTCATATCCAAAGAAGCAAATTTGTGGTCATTGTATTAACATAAATTTCTTATGAGAGTTTATAAGATTAAGAAATCAAATAATTAGATGTGTGATGGGAAAGCTCTATAAATCTTTAACTAGAAGAAGACTTTAAAAGAAAACGTGAAAAGACATAAGATCACTGGACCCCTCCTAACCTTGTTTAGTTAGTTTGTTAGAGGGGGAAAATACATAAACACGGACTGTGCTTTCAGCCCTTATGGCTTTTTTCCTGATACCAATTCATTACGTTTTCCAGTAAACTAAACAGTTCTATGGTGTGAAATAAATTACTTAAAAAATAAGTTGTGAGTCGTTATGGCTACTACAGGAGGTATTGGGAACAACATTAAATGAATTATTATTAAATCTTATGTTTATAATAGCTTAGCTGTTGTAAGTTTCTGTATGAATATGCTCTTTCTGTGAACACAGAAAGGATCTGAAACTCCAGGTGGTGGGCTGTAATTTCATACTTGGCAAAGAATGGTTCTCTTTTAGAGTAATCTAAAAGCAAAAATGTTCCTTGTCTGATTTTTTTTTTCCTTCAGAAATTGAAATCACATTATTGGACAGTAGAATATGAGAGATTATTACATTCTAACTAATTACAAATTAATAAATAACTGCATGGCAGTTTTGAAAATAAGAAACAGGACTTGACAGGAGAGGAAGGAGGTGAAGTAAATCCAAAGGCTGCATCTGCCACTCCCTCTTACTCTTCTTGTAAGACTAATAAGCAAAATTTTGCTTATGAGTTCCAAGGACCTGGGATATAGCTGATCTTACAATATAATGAAATAGAGCCTTTTCCTTGCCTGAACATGTGACAGAAAGGTAGTTTATGATATTGTGAATTCACTAGTTTATTTATCAAAACATAGCCTACTGGAGTGCGCTTTACAAGTGCTATCCCATTGCAATTTTCTTGTTTCTGTTAATTTTTCAGTCACTCCTTCATTCAAATATCTGTGTTTCTGTGCTTTTCTTCTGGGGAGTATTTGTGCCATGTGTAATTGTTAAAGGAAGTTACAGGCAATTAACTGCACGTATAAAAGATCTTGCTTACAAAGGTAATCAGTTTGATTGTAAGAGTTGTTTGTAAAGCACGTTTTGTTGAAAACTTTCCTTTCTCAGTTGTTAATTAGTTTTCTTAATTTGTATCATAATATCCTGTTTGAGACCCAGTAATAATGAGCTCCTGCCCTGAACTGTAGGGATTTTACGAATGGAAACTTTTGGGATAGTTTGTTCTTCTGAGGCTTTTTTCAAGTACGCTTGCAAGTATATCAGATGTGTTGCTTATCAGCTCTGCCTTCATATTCCTATTTGTGGTGGCCCTTCCCAACCCATCCTACGGTTGTGACTGGAAAAGTGCTGTTGTAAAATCAGCGTTCCTAGGCTAAATGAACAGGGAGTTTGTGATGCTAAAAAATACCACAATCGTGGGGTTTGTATGTGCTTTCATTTAATGTAGGAGTTCTCGGAATGACTGCAGAATATATACGTGTGCTTCCTCTGTTTCCCCCATGGAGGGTGGGCTGGATGTCTGCCTCCAGCAGAGACAGCCGTACTTTAAGAGATTGCAGGGCATCTGCCACAAGATTGGGGCAGATGTGAAGGAGATTTGCAGTCCTAGATGCAGGCCCAGAGCTCTCCCCACCTGCAACATCTGCTTTGGCAAACTCTCACTCATATTAAGGAAAATCACATTTTCTGTTAAGATACAACTGTTACGCTAATGACAGTTGTCATTAGATGCTTTTGTAGAGTGTTTCTAGTGAAAACAGGTTGCTAGCAGTTGATTTAATTTCAAATAGTGGTTTGAACTTTACCTTTTAAAAAATGCAAATCTGCCTATGGGTGCAGAAGGAGAGTGAGGGGTTGTTTTCCTAGGGTAAATGTTCTGGCTAGCATCCCTCACCTTTCTAAAAGTTCCAGCTAGTACTATGACATTCATTCAAGAAAACATAGTTTAGGAAAATCAGCACTCCCAGGTGCTGCTGGTCAAGTTTTTGTTGGGGATATAGTTGACATACCTGGAGACACCTTGGAGTTTGACAGTTGTTCACTATGGATTGAAATGCTTTTGCAATTATGGAGTAACAGCCGTACTAAAAGTATTAAAACCCAACATCATCAATATTGCAATACCAAAAGTAGCCTTTGTGTATAGTTTAATTTCATACTAAGTTTGAAGAAACCAGCTAGGGTACAAATAAGTTTTATGAAAACAGTGGGTCTATCTTTTAGAAAGTTCTGTGGAATAATTATGATTTGGTTTTCGGATTCTAGTATTTTAATTAAAATATGTATGTAAGAAGCAATCACTCCAAATGTAACTGGATTGTTATTACCCAAAAGCAATGGTGTGCGTCTGTCTCTTAAGTGCAAGTCCGTCTCGCTCATGTGTAATACATACGTCTGTATAAGGAAGGGGAACTGAAGATGAAAATTGGTTGACTAGAGTATTTCTCCCATTTGAAACTTTGCCTGATTGACAGAATTTTGGTTGGATCTGTCGGTTTTCACCAGCAGCTGCTCA
Source organism: Eurypyga helias (assembly GCF_000690775.1). NCBI lineage: Eukaryota > Metazoa > Chordata > Aves > Eurypygiformes > Eurypygidae > Eurypyga > Eurypyga helias. The sequence goes on from NW_010262473.1 coordinate 14,414, forward strand.
GTACTTCGCTTGTGTATTTGCAGGCCTCTGGGAGCCTGTAATGCTTTTATGAACCATTGCAGGAAGCTGCATTATCATACAGGTTTTGACTATCAGTGTCAGCTCTCTAAAACACAATTTTCACCATTTTTCTGTTTCATGATCCTTGCAAAAAACCTGTCACCTGCTGGCCTTCCTTCCACTCTCCTCCCCCCTCCATACACTTTAATTATTCTTATTGCCTCTAGATGACTTACCCATCTGTTGTGAATTCTGCAATTAATTCTTAATTAAATAGGATGAAATATTGTGTCTTCAAGGAACACTGGAGCAGATTTCTGTCTACAAAAATGGGAGAAAAGCAGAATTTAAAGGCATCAACATAGGCTGTTCTACTTGAGTTAAACATTGAGGAGTTTTTCTTAGCAAATGCCCCAATAAGGCTTTTGGGTGGAGTTTTGAGTTTGCTGTCTCTTATTAGTAATTTGGGATTTACCTGTCTGCCTCTGAATTATATTTGACTCTTGCTGACACAATCTTCAGCCTCTAAAGCCTTGACTGAATCGTGTCTCATCATTACTAAAATAATACTAATTTTCTTCTTTAGCCTCTTGTCTTATGAAAGGAACTTGACCTCCATTTTCTCTACCAGTATCTTTATATGGCATATACAGGGGTAATTAGAAACACACAGTAGGTATATTAGAACTGGGAAGGGTTGGGCATGCAGTCAGTGGTCAGAACTTTCTTTGTAGCATTGCTCTTTTTATTTGTGTGTGTGTGGGTTTTTTTAGCAGTGTTCTCCATCAGGGTATCTCTGATGCTGCACACAGCTTTCTTGTCTTCTACATCAACAGCCTGGTGAACAAAAATAGTTGTCTCTTATCCTCAAGAACTGCAAGTGTAGCAGCCCAAGCATGAGATGAAAGAAACTTTTGCATCTCTGGCTATTTAGGTTAGGCAGTCTCAGTATTAAGTTCCTGAAATCATAGTGACTAAAATTCTTAGTCTAATTTATATTTGGTATTGAACAGTAACATTCATTGATGATTTGTCCAGATAGAAAGGGTGGAAAAGCTTCTGTATGATCTGAGAAAGACTCAAATGACTAAACACATTGCATACCTTTTTTTTATTAAGAAATTTGATAGTAATCAAATCTGACATAAATATTGGAGCATACACTTTACCACCAATTAAAAAGAGAAGAAATATAAAGGAGATTGTATATTTTTCAGTAGAGCTGTTGTAGTTCTGTTGGTATTTCTGGATGTTCGCTATGGATTTATATGGTTTGAAGCAGCAGATTTTTAGGAGTAGTATAAAAAGTGAACCTCTAACTGGAATTTTGGTATATAAAGCTTTGTGTTTGAGAGTCAGTATTGTTGGTTTTGGGCTTGTTTTTTGGTTGGTTTTGCTTGGGTTCTTTTTAGTTCTTGGGATAGAATAACCACTCATCTCCAGATTTCAAGCTTTAAGGTCGTAAACGGTTGAGCTCTTTTTTCATTGTGATCCCTTCAGCTGGCATAGAACCCATTTTTGGATAAGATTTTACCAGATCCCATGTAATTTAAAACTATTTGTCTCAGAAATATTGTCAAGTGGTGGTTGTAGAAGACTGATTGATGTGGAAGACCATGTTGAAATGTAGGGCTGTCTCAGTCTTCCTTATCATCATGGCTCCAATCCTGTAAAATATCAAAATGGCTCAGAAGGAAAGGGGATAATTTTTTTTTTTTTTTTTTTTAGTTTGAAGAAAACAGAAGTTATAAACAGTCAATTAGATATATATTGTTCTAAGAAAAACCCTTAATGTTAAGGTCAACTAGAACTGTGTTTCTAAGTGCTTTTAGAATAATCCGTGAAGAAGAATTAATTTTGCAGAAAAATACCTATTACTATACCTATCATTGTAGTCTGATGCCTTATTCCAAGCAGAAAAACTAAGTGACTTATTTATTTTTATATTTGCCCTCTCCCCCTTCTTTTTTCTTTTGGATCGTCTTTCCTATTTCCTTTTGTGGCTGGTAAAGAATTCTGAGCAGTTCTAAGTAAGCGTCTGGTGCTGACAGGAACTTCTTTGAATAAGAACTGGTTTAGTTTGTCCGTTTTATTTACTGTGAAAGAAACCTTTTCCCAACAGATCACAGACAATCCCAACTGCAAGATGCATCAGACACTCAACAAAGGAATGTTCTACTTGTCTCCTACTTTGAATATGTATTTTATAAGGATGTAATGTATCTCAACTCAACTTGCGTCTCCTGTGTTTGCTTAAAGAACTCAGCTAAAAGCTGAATACAAGCACTTCTCTTTCTCAGCGATATGGTTTCTTGTATATTTGATTCCATCTACCAGACTGATTCCATCTGTAGGTCTCAGCACACCTTCTTTGAATAGGGTAGCATGGTTTTAAGCGATACATTCAGGCATATTTCCTTTTTCCTGAAACTTGTCGAGTTGATGTCTCTCTGATATTTTAGTAGGGAAGCTGTTACGGGAGATCTTGTGGTATAACATTAATCATCTTATGAAGACTAATTGATATCAATTCTCTGAGCATCAGAGCATTAATTCTTCCTTCTGTGTCCTTCCTATGTAAAATATTGACTGTTTAGATGAAGATATACAAGCCAGTGCAATATTTTTTCCATTAATAAAGAGGGAGATCGCACATATATTCATCATGAGATGGAGTCAGCTTCTGAAATTACTTTCCAACAGGAGATATTCCTGTTCTGTCAATTCCCTGTCAAGACAGTCCTTTTCAGTGTGGCTTTTGTGTGGACCATGTTAAGTAAAAGGATCAGTAATTGTAAAATCTTACATTTTGGAGAGGATAGAGCCCAGGGTTCTGGGTTGAGAACATTTGTAATTATGAGCAGCTCTATGTGTTACCAGGAGGTGTCCATACTCAGGCCATTATCTGTGGCTTTCTGTTGAAATAAGGTGACACAGGCTGCTAAAATGCATTGAATTTCTTATTTTCCGTAGGAGTTTTGTTCTTCTACTGTATACTAAAAAGTAATTGCTTCTTTTTAAATGGATGTATGTAAGGTTTTTGCTTAGTTGTTCAGCCTGTTGCAGTTATTGAAGTATCTTGTGCAGTCTAGCCAGAGTAATTTGGAAAAAAAAACCCAAAACCCCAAAAAACTGAGTACTGTCACTTTTCATCACTTCTAGACTAAAAAAATAAAAACATCTCTAGTGGAGTATAATATGCTAGGAAAAATACTTAGTATTGCTTTTAGGGACATTTACCATTAAATCAGGCTTTTATTTTAATGTTAAAGAATATAATAATTTCCCTAAGTATTTCCAAATGGCCCATTGTGCTAAAAGAAAAGATTGTAGGGTATTTGCAGGATCAGAAAATTCTGTGTTTGTTGAAAAAACTAATAACAATATTACTTTCATGGTATTTGAAATATGTGCCTCAGACTGTGACCTGTGATACTTTGAAAGAAACTTCCATTAAATATTAACTGATGTTGCAAAGATGTTTTGGAACTTGCAAAGGATTTTTTCTTTCTTTTTTTGTATGCTTCCTAGAATTGGCCTTATATGTGATGTAAGCCTTAGAAATGACTTGAAAGTAGATAATAATACTGTCATACCTGTAGCTGTTGAATTCATCCACATCCACTAAAACACCCTTGTGATAGGCACTCCTGTTTTGCTGTTCACCTACTGAAAAGGTGCATCTTTGAAAAATTATATTCTCTTGTTCCTATTGCACTAGAGCTCCAATCTTTCATATTCTCAAGCGGATTTTATTCCCAGTGAAGGTGGTGATGCTTACTGCTATTGCTAAGCCCTACCTAGATGTAATTCAAAAAGAAGTAGTCCAGGTCATTAAATCAGAACACGTTTCCATCCTGTCATCCAGCATGCTGCATTCACTTTCACGTTGGCGTCATCAGCAGGTTTAATAAACATCGTCTCTTTCCCATCATCACTTTTTCAGTGAAATAGGAAGTAGTGTTCTACCAGAAGACAAGCCAGTCAGTGTGTTGTTCCTGGATGAAGCAAGATGTGAACTAATCTTTTCTGAAACTTGCTTTCCAGTCAGCACAGCACGTATCTGATAGTTTTGTATCTGAACTATGGTTCTATAGATTGTTTTGCATGGTGGTCTCACAAGACATTGCAAAAACCTTTCTAAAGTGAAGATAGGACATCTGTCTCTTCCCTTTTATTTGTAAGGACAGTTATCTAATTTCTGTAGTGATACTGAAGAAATGTGGTGTATTTCTCGTTGAGTCCGTGTAGGCTGCTAATTGTAGCTCTGTTAGATTCTAGATGCACACAAGTGGTTTGCTTATCTTTCCTGGTATTTTTGTGGAAACTTCATTTAAGTTTATTGATCTGCAGTTCTGTGGCTGCTTCTCTTTGATTAAGCTACGTGTGGGCACAAATTAGATTAAATAATAAATGTGGCTCACTGAACAAAAGCACTCTGAAGCTACTGCACGTGGTTTCCTTAACTTGCATGTGTAAATTAGAGAAAAGAGACTGCAGCATCTGAGAGAAGGGGCTCTCTGAAGCATTTTGAGTATGTTAGTGAGAATTAACATTGCCCCGTTTGTCCTAATGCCTCTTCTACAGTCAGACAGATAGAGCTGCAGTGGTTACCATGCCGTATCTGATAAGGTAGAATCAGAGGGTTTTTATTTTCTGGCCTACCCATCATTTTACTTTTGGCTGTGTGTATAGCCCAGTAAGCATATCTCTTGTTTCATTATACTGTCAAGTCATTTGTATTAGAGCTCTATCAGTGATCTGACATATGAGTTTAGGCAAATTTCTTTACCTTTGTCTACTTTCTGTTCACTCTTTTGCCTAGACTTGGCCAGTCTTCAGCTTTGAGCATTATGTGGCTTGCATCAAGCGTAGCTCTTGTCCTGGGACTATAAATAATTCTCAATGATATTAGGCTGGCAATAAGACTTCCAGGTTACCACGATCCCTACGTATGGCAAGCAATGAACTGCTAAGGGCTTCCAGTGTTTTTGCTACGGAGACCTGTCATGACCACCAGCCCACAGAGCTTCAGGGACTATTCCTGCAAGTGAAACAATTTGTGTTGCTGTTTCCTCTTTTGCAGCTGGGATATTTGGTTCTTTGTTATGCAAAGATTTTGGTACGTGACATAAAGGGTGCGAAAAGGTTGATCATCTCAGGCCTAAATACTAACAGTTTTTCAGTAACTTTTGTGTTTGTAAAATGCTTGCTCATGACCATGAGACCCAACTGCCATTGCAGTGTTCCAGATAAACAGGAGATATGAAATGCTGACATGTGATTAACTTACATGCTCAGTTGTCATAGCATCAAATACCTGATTCTGAAGCTTTCTCACCTGGAGGTTTCCTGTGAGACTTTTCCACAAGGGAAAAATAACAGCTAAATTAAGTAAAAATGACTGAATTTTGATGTATTAAAACTGATCATCCCCGGTATCTGGATGGTAGGGATAGGGAGCATGTAACCATGTTACTGTGGCATAGGTAGAGAGTTGTGATCTGCCTAACTGTATACAAAGTAGGGAATTTGATGGCTTTGACTGACTAATTGATACTGGTCTGATAACGCTCTTAAATCTGGGCATTTTATGTGTATATTTTCTATGTTAAAATGGGAATGAGGATTGTTGGCACAGATCCTAAAGTTTCTCCTGCTGTTGTGAGAATGATGATGAAAAAGAGAATGAGCCTTCTGCATCTTTCCCACCTTTTCTTCTTAACCAGAATTGTAAGGATAAGTATTTCTAGTATTCGCATTATCTTTACAATGTCAGTCATTTCTACCCTGTAGAATAATGTTAGCATCTGCTGCCATCTGAAAGTACTTTAGCACATTCTTCTCTTATCTTTGTTTTTAGCTGTACATCCCTGACCCCTGGACCTAGCTGTGATCGGTTTAAACTACATATCCCTTATGCTGGAGAAACACTCAAATGTAAGTTAAACTATTCTATTCCATCTTGGCCTTTCTTTCAGTAACAGTGTTCTGTATCATGTTAAGTTTTCCAGTGCATCTAACTAATTTTATGAGGTTTGGGATACTGGTATTTGCTGCTTTTCTTAAAATTGCAGCTCTAAGAACACGTACCTTTAAGAGTACCTAATTTTTAAGATAAGTTTACAGCCTTCCTTGATATTGCACATTTGAAAATGTGGGTCCTAAAAGCCAAAAGTCACAAATCCTGTCCTAATATTTCTAATAAAGATAATCTTGTGACCATATTTAGGCTCACTTAAGTTTTGTATGTGCTTTGTGTTGTTTCTTGGTCTTCTGGGACAAATTCTTTATTAAGCTCCAATAAAAGAAGTCAGACTGTTACTTTATTAGGTATCTTTAAACAGTAACTGGTATAATTGACCAGATTAATGTGACTATTTTTTATGATTGAATGTTGTGGTTAAATCCTCCATACTCTTGGAGGATCTGTAGATAGCTGGCTCATTTGCTCACTTGTCAATTAGTCTGTCTTTTGGTTCAAAAGATTAGGGTAAAATTTACTTTTCTATGTTTTTAGGAGGTAAAAAATACTTTTCTAAACACTTGAATTTCTGATAATCTGACTATGAAAAATGGTAAAGTTTTTTTTTTATCTCTAACAACTGAAATATGAGAGAGAATAACGAATTTCAGATAAAGTAATATTTAAAGCCTGGCCATTTTAGATTTAGGGCAGCACCGCTGGAGCCATATCTGGAGTAGTGTGTCCAGTTCTGGTCTCGCGGTTACCAGAAAGGCATGGACATATTGGAATGAATCCAGCAAAAGACCCCAAAGGTGACTGAAGGACTGGAGCATCTGTTGTACAGGGAGAGGCCAAGAGAGCTGGAGCTTCTCAGGAAGGGAAGGCTCAGGGCAAATGTTATCAGTGTGTATAAATAACTGATGTGGGGAATGAAGAAGTTGGAGTCAGGCTTTTCTCAGTGGTCATCACTGAAGGGCAATCGTCACAAATTGAAATACAGAAAATTCCATTTAAATGTAATAAACCCCCTTTTTTGGAACTATGGCCAAACAGTGAAAGAGGTTGTACTCAGAGCTTGTGTAGGTTGTGTATCTCTGTCCTTGGAGATAATCAAAACCCAAGTGGACGTGACCCTTAGCAATATGCTCTTGTTGACCCTGCTCTGAGCCAAGGGAGTGGACTAGGCAGGCACCAGAGGTGCTGTCCAACCTCAGCTATCCTGTGACTCTGAAAATACATTATCTGGAGGAGCAAATACGTAGTGTGAACAGAAGTGTTAAACATTTAAAACACTGATTTGATATTATCCATTTGGACTGCATCATACACATGCTAGAGCTCTCCAAGACATTTTAAACGCTAAGAATATTCTTGTATTCCTTCTGTAGTAGTTTTTCTTGTCATTATATAGTGTACTGGAAACTCTTCTCCTTTATGAACAGAAATCAACATAATTAAACTTATGATAAGGAGTACTTTAAAGCTTCCATTTGGCACCTCTAAGGAAAGTTATTATTCCTAGAATTTGGTCTGGAAGTTTGTTTCTGTGTTTGAGAGAGGAGCTAGACTCATGTATGAGTCTGCTATTTTATCTGTTCTAAAAGCATGAAATCATGGCTCAAGAAGCTTGCTAATTGTTCTTTTCCAAAAGATAAAAATGGAGTACAAAGTCCTAGCTACCAGTTATTTTAAGGAAAAAAAGATGTGGCTATGCATTTATTTAGAATTTTCCATAAGTAATGGCTGTATTATATGAAGCCATATACCCTACCAAGTAGATTTTTTTTTGTTTTTATTTGAACCTTTTTTTTTAAAAAAAAAGTGATAGTGTATAGCAGACTCAATCTGTTGAGTCTTGATGTGTCCTGCAATGCGTAGAAGAGTCTACTTGAGACTGGTTTGATGAATATGATCAAGATGCAGTGAAAAGAAGCTTCATTGCTCTGGATGATGGTGTCATATTTTCTCTGGAACTGTGGTAGGTCTGTTATTTATCACCATACGTGTCCCTAGAATTACATTCTGGGAGCTTTAAGTCTCCACATGTTTTTAAGTAGAGGCTAGAGTTTTTCCTGATGCATAAAGGATAATTAGAAGACTAAAATGGCCATATGCGAGGACATAGGCATACAGACTACACTAACACACTAAATGACTGTAGTCCATTTAAAGTACCTAGAAATATGATTATGGACTATGTATTAAACTTCAATATTGAGAAATCAGCTTTTTCTTTTTTTTTCTACCTCTATTCTAGTTTTGCTCTCTTCTGCCTTTGCAAAACACACGATGTAACCATGCTGTGTATTTTAACATGAGCAACTGAAAGTGGTATAAACAAGTGTGTCTTTTCCAGAGGTACCTAGTAATAGCAGTGAGTTAGAGTAATAGCAGTGCTCTGCATTTCAGCATTACATGTTTGAAAATGCTGTGCATCAGTCAGTCTGGAATAAATAGTGATGTGAGCAGATTCAAGGAAGCTTTAATAATTTTGTGTTTAGTTCTGTAATGATGGCAGGGGAAGATGGCCGTGGTGTGCAGCCAGAAATTTGCAGATACTTTGTTGTAGGCTGTTGCTAGATATGTTATCTTTCAAGGGCAGAATATTTCTGCAAAGGAAAGTTGCGAAATCTGCCAGAATAAAAAGATTGGCTGAAAATGTTCAGGATCTCTAGTGTGCGGTCTTCATTATGTGGTGCCCAATACAGGCTGAAGTGTGTAGTTCCTTTGTGGTTTGTGCTACATCCTCTTTGCAACAGATCAGATCTTTGCATATCATCAATCATAACCGCTGCCACTGTACAAATACCCTAGTATGAATCCTAGTGTGTTGAAAACTGTTGGTATGCTACTTTAGAGAAGTATAACTGCACAGTCACACTCCTGTTTGCCAAAAGACCAGGAAGTTCACTGTTTTTCTTGAAAAAAGGGAGTGTTCTTGCAAGCAATGCAAGACTGACTACCTGTAGTGTAAAACAATTGGTTTGTTAGCTTCAGTAAGATCAAACATCATTTGAAATAAGAATGGCTTGTTCATAATTTTAATACATTTTCTTGAGATCCAGTTAGCTATTTAATCATGTTTTTCAGATGTCATGTTCACCTTACTCTTGCGTGTATTCTGAGCTGCTGGAATGTGATACTGAACAGTTTGTTACTTGGCTGCAGCCAGGAACCTTGGAGGCCTTGGAGATATCCACAAATTTATACTGGAGAAAATATTATGTTGGTGTGGGAGATAAGTTAGTTTGTCTTACTGTCTTCCACCACGCTTCAGAAATTTTGAAATGATGCTTCCAGAGAGACACTTATACAGTATTTTATTCTGTAAGGGAAACCATGGATTTTGTGTTTTCATGGCCAGAATGACTGGGAAACTTGAGCCTACTTTTGCTAGACTGTCAGTTAAAATCTGAGACAACTGTATTGGTTTTATTAATTAGTTCATCCAGTACTCGATGCTGCTACGTTAAACTCAATGCTTTCCATTGTATTTGAACAAAAACCCCAAAGTTTTAATAGGAGTTTTAACTCCAGGAAGAAATCTCTGTAATAGCTTGTAAGAGGCTGAATCTGTGTTCCAAGGACAAAACTTTATTCTACGTGGTATGCAGAGCTGTCCTTCATTGCTAACTGGACAGCCGAATCTGCTGCATAAAGTTCGTTATCCTTTCTGGGAGAATATTTGTATATTTTGTGGTCAGGTGTCTTGCAAACTCTTGCAAACATGTTGGCCTTCTTGCTAAAACATCAAGACAGATGTCATAGTAGAAATTATCAGGTTAGGCAGAGTTGTAAGCTGTAATAGACTTTATTCAATAATACTAATAATTAAAAGACACCATTAAGAATCAATTCCTTGGTCGCTGCAATTTTGTTTCAGTAAACCCTGGAACCTCTTGGTTTTGGTTTTCCATTTTCACTCAAGCTTTCACTACTTCTTGCTGCTAAGAGAGCCTGACTTTTCCCACCCCCCCACCTCCA
>NW_010262473.1:24396-124008 GCF_000690775.1 Eurypyga helias
GGTGCTCTTCACATTTTCTTTTTCAGGCACTGATGCCTCCTTCCCTCTCTGTCCTTGAGTGCTGTCATCTGGAATTTCACGATGATTAAACAATGTGTTGCCCTTGTGATGCTACTGTTCTCTGTGGCCTCTTGAACTCTAGTATTTTCATCTTCTGCCTGATTTTCATGATTTTTATGTGAGTGGATTACAGCTCTGGGTTCTACTGCCACCACTTTAGTTTCCTTGATCCCAAAGAAAGTTTCTTTTGTCTCATTTGAAGCTTAGGGTTGGTTTTTTTTCCTTCTGATTTCTGTTTCTTAGTTTCTTACTCGTTTTAGTTACTGGCTTTAGGCAGCAGAACTGAGACTTCCCCCTCTAACTAGTCTATGAATATTGCCCATAATGTACAGTACAGCATTTCATCTGCTTTTATTCCTGTGATGGAACTCTAGTCTTCCTGTGGCTTTCTAAATTAAGGAAGTAATTAGAAACAAACAAAATGATAAATATGGAGAAGAGCCTGACCTTCTTGTTGCCCTTTTAAAAGCTGCTTTGCAAGTTTGTATGCTGAAATTTTGATTATTGTGCCAGCAAACTGTTGTAAAAATAATTTTACAGGTTACTGTAATATTTAACATTCTCCTAACTAGGTTGCTGCAATGCATGTGTCAGTCTCTGTGCACCATTAGGTTCTCTTCCTCAGGTTGTGGTTTGGTTGAGGCTCTTATGGGAAGGATTTCTTGGTTGCTGTAAATCAGATTATATTTGGGTGACATCGTTACTTGTATGGTAAGTCTTTTTGCTGGGCCATGCAAAGTACCGAATACTTTTCTGGGCAATATGTTTCTGAAGTCTTGCTGAGCCTTGCTTTATGTGTCAGGAGTAACTAATCATCTTCCTTCAGTAATCATTATCAAATGAATGTGCCTAATGGGAAACATTGAGAGAGAGTCTAATTTTTTATTAATTTATATCTTCTTAGAATACTGAGTTTACAACAGTATTTTCTGCTTTTAAATAATTGCTTTCCTCTCACTTGGGTTTGGTGTTTTATCGCACTTTTCCTTATGTTCTGGACTTCCCTTGAACCAGTAAATGATGGAAATATTTGAAGGTATTAGTCTTAAATAGTATATTTCTGCATCAAGAGAAATGACCTTAAAAGTATCTATGTGCAGATGAGGACTTAGAGAGGTTTAAAAGATTTTAGGTTAGGTCTCCACATTGGTATTACCGTTGTGCCTTCCTACTTTGCTCTTTACTCCTTACTTCTGCTTGGGCCGCAGTTACAGGTACCTCTCTGTCTGAGGTTCCCTGGGGTATCTTGCTTGGCATTTTCAGCTGGTGACCCAAAAGGCACCGATCTCTCTCAAAATCCTTGTGTCATAGCTGCCGTAAATGTGCCCTGAGGCTCTCACGCGACACTAAGAAACTTGGTTAACCACCTGCACCAAGCTCAGGGAGACTGGGTCCTTTGCAGCTTTGCATGTAGGGGGGTAGCTAGGATTTCATCTGGAGTGTCACAGACATGCAGAGAAGGGTTTTGGGTTTTTTTTTAATGCAATCAAATACCCTGTTTTCAGATTGTCTTTCTATTAAGAGATGCCTTTCAGTCTTTATTAATGACTTTTCTGATACCTTGGTTCACACGTCAAGTGAGAAATGAAGCCCGAAAACATCCTGGCCTCCTGCTGCCAGGTGTTGTCTCTAAGTTTCAGGAGTATTTCTCACTTCCACTAAACAACCTGTAAAAAGTTGAAGCTACTCCTGCTTTACTCTAACAGGACTGTTGTTTATGGTCAGGTGAGCAAAGGTCCTACGGTATTCCCAGACACCATTGGAGGGTAGCTGTCCTCCCGTGTCCTGCTTCAACAGATTGTTTTAAGAGGAGCCTCTGAGGTTTGGTTATTCTTCTCCACTTGAGAGAATAGTCTGGCAGCAGCAACACCGCAGCAAAATTAATTAATCCTGTATCTTCTTCCAGTGGTAGTTTTGTATTTACCAAAGTTGTATTGTCATTTCAGGAACTGTATCTTTCTTGCCAACCAATTAATAACGGACTCTATAGGTAGTTTATCACTATATTTGACTTAAAGCCTGTAGAGCAAAAATCTTTAGGGTGGAATCCAGTGACAGGTCAGCTGTAAGGATTTAAGAAATTTCTCAGTTTCAGAGTTAGATCTATTTTCCTTGTAGTCAATCCTTACAGCTTTGTTAGACTTCCTTATGCATTTTGATAGATGAGAAAAGAACAGTGTGTGTTAAATGATAGATTTAAGTATTAATATTTCTATCGTTTTGTCTGTTGGGAGCCTATTAACTTTTCCTTTGAAATCCTGCAAAGTAAAATATTTCAAAACTTAATGCTGTTTGCCTGAGGAGAGAAAAGGAAGAGAAGGTAATATTTTTGGATAATAAAATTTATCTAAATTTATCTAAATTTATCGTTGACTCCATGCCTTTTAACTTCATTGAAGTGCTGTTAAATTCTGTAGTAGTATTTAATTGGAAATGTAATTCCACTGAAGTAATTATTGGCTAGTATATCTACAGAAATAAGGCAAATCTAGTCTGAATATGAAGGGTTTGCTTGCACTGTTCTTACACTGGAATGGTCATGGTCAATAGCGCTGTGGAACACCACACGGTTTGCCTTCTGTCAAGGGAATAAGGGCAAGTGAAGTTGAAACATAGGAGAAACTACATACTGAAGTGCTGGAGAGGCAAGGAAAAGGGTATTTGTTTCATTTAGGTGAGAGAGAGAGAATGCAGGGCTATATTCATCTTTTCAGTGGTTTTGCTTTCAAAATTAAAATGGTAACCATTGTCAAACTCTAAGCACAATAATTTTGCAAATGGCTTTATTGGTTGAAATTTTTAGGTTTTTACCCCAACACAATTATATTTGAAGAGGGGTAAGCCACAGGTAGTATCATGTAAATATTAAATCAAGTAGATGATAAAAAAATCAGATGTTTCTACTAGGTCAGGACAACCTGGTGATTCAAAATATTTTACACCTCAGATTTTGTAAGCTCACCGCAGAGATTGGTGTTAATGTGAAGTATAACCAGATCGGCTGTTGCGTTGGCTGTTGTGATTGTTTAAATACATTTTATTTGAGCAGAAAGAAGGAGTTTTTATTTATGTGTCATAGCCATGCCAAGCAAACTGTTAACTGCAGTTTTAATTTCCTTGGTTTGTGGTATTTAACAAGAAAAAACCCTCAGATTTAGGATTGATTCCCTCATTTTTCAGTCTGATGTGTAATGGTGTATTTTTGTTGAGAATATATTAATTTACAAAAATAGCTCGTGCTGTTAGTTGCGAATAGGGCAAACTCATTCCTTGCTACCTCAGCTTTCTAGAGTCAATGGCAGTTTTTCTGTCCTAGTATGGTAAATTGAGCAAGACATAAGAGGATCTGTATGGAAGGAGAAAGGATGGAACAGAAAAGTTGCAGACTCCAAGGATCACATGGGTGAATGTCTAATAGGGTTCAAAAAAGGGTTCTTTTTTCTTTCCTCTTAGCAACTGGATGAATGTCTGTGGATTCATTGCAGAAGTGAGACTTACTAGAATACAATTTGACTGAGGAAGATGCTTTTTTTCCTTTTTAAATACATGGAAAAAAATTGTTTGAAGGTCAGATCTCATCATCTTCGGTATTAAGATGCTGTGTTTAACTGACAGACTGAAAACCACTGATGATAGAGAAGCACTGCTCTTTTCTAACTGTTGACATTGAAGTGGAAACACCATTTTCTTCTGAACTTTGTCTTTATTGTCATCCAGCCTGTGTGAGTTTTGATTGTAGCAGAATAAATTAGGGTTTATATTTGCATAAAGAACCTATGGTACTGTAGGAAAGAGATTGTTAATGACTCATTGAATTATGTGTTTCTGGTTTAGTTGGAAAATAAGGACAACAGCATGACTTTTTAGGTTCCATGGGGTTGTAAAATGTTTTGAGTATGGTCTCAGCACTAGTGTTTTGTGGTTGTGATTAACAGGTACTGAAATAATAGTTTTCCTCATTTTGAAGCCTAGAGAGCCCTTCAGCCATACCTTATGTAGCTTTTCAGAGAATTACTATACTCAGGAAAAACAATCTTGGGATACACATTGTCTTTAATGCTGATACATTGATCTCAAAATTGCTTTTACGAAAGGGTTGAGACTTTGGATCTGAAGCATGTTTACCCTGGGCAAGTAGAAGAATTATAATTACCAGTAACAGAAAATCAAATACCACAGTGTTACCTTTTACTCTGGATTCTGTCCCTTGTATTGACCTATATCAGTAGATCATAAAAACTTTTTAAACCAATATATCTGCATAGTTGGTCTCTCGCTATGGATAGGTGTGATGTACCGGTAATAACTCTGTGGAGGAAGGGGTGTGACAGAAGGTAGTAAAGAACTATGAGCATGTGAGAGAGGTGATAGATCAGTTCAGCCAGCTGCAACCACCGATGCCTGACCTCAGTGTGACCGTGTGTCGCACCTGAGTGGTTGACACGTTTTCCCAGCTGTTGGCCCTCTCCCACAGCAGGAGTCACTGCATGGGATATGCAGCTGAGCTGAGCTCCAAATCACGAAAGTTGGCCACTTGGCATGCTAAACTAGTAATGTCGTACTTGAGCCCTTCAAGTGAATATGTTCTTGGAGCTGCTGTGAGTTCTTTTCCTTTCATGCTGCGGTAGAACTGAAAACACTGGGGGAAGAAGTTTGTAGCTGCTTGAACCTTCATGTTGCACCTGGTGTCACAGCTTTCTCGAGGTCCGCTTATCAGTGTGAAGCTTGCAGAAGTGAATACAGTTTATTGCTAGTCTCACTAGTCTAAGCAGAGTCTTGGAGCCAACTCATAATCAAATATGGAGGTATAACATACAAATATGCAGTTATTTTGATCCTTCTTTTATTCTAAGCAGCCTTTTGTTGTATCTCTGTAGTTGGAGTGCAGCTCCTAGTGAGCTCAGTTGTAGCTATGTGTACTCTGTTTCCTCAACTCTGCTGAAGCAGTAATGAAAATGATGAAAAGCATGCAACTAGCAACTGCAGTATGAAAAGTGTGTGTTAAATGAGTTGCTTGGTATCACCTAAGAACATGGCAGAAACACAGATAAAACTCTTTTGCTTCAGAGCAGCATTAGGCTACCTAAGTCACAGGCCAAGCTTTTTCATTGTGCTGACTTCCGAGTTATTCATAACACACCTCTTTATCTATGAAGCTCAGTCAAGAAATTTGTTAAGGTGCTATCTCCTTCAACTCATAGCCTCAAGAGTTGCCTGCTCTGTATGTAGAAATTGGTGAGATTCTTGTAAGGACCCATATGTGACTTATTCATTGTAGTAAACATGATGAAAAGAGTTGAGTTATGGTGGCATGGGAGCTGTCCAGTCTAGTAAAACATCAACTTTTCTGAATTCTTCATGCTGGATTACAGTTTAGGCAGTCTAATAATTATTTTCTCTTACTTAATATAGGTGTATTTTTTTTGTTGCAATTCCATGCAGTTTCATCTAGGATTGGTTTGATTTTATGTTGACTGTGTTGGATATTTTAACTGGGTGACCTCTACTTTTTCCTGCACCCCATACTTACATGTGCTCCGGGCATTTGTGAAGGGAAAATAGGAGTGCAGACAGGAGAAACCCGCACCGTGCTCTACTGAGTCGCATGATCAGAGAGTTCATGATGTGCAGTGATACTGTAGAGCCTACTTGCCTTAGACTGGCCACTGGATTCTTGGTCATGAGCCCTCATCCTCTGCAAATTAATCTTTACAGCATCCTTCTTTCCAGCTAGAGCCAAGATAAGTTTACAGAATATTAGCAGTAAAGCTGTCACGTTGAATGTCTTGAGAGGGTGACATCACAGAGCCAGCGATGTGGCTTTGTAAGATTTGTTCAGCTAATGCTTTTCTCCAGTTCTGCATTCACAATGTGGGGTACTTTTTAAGAACAGATCGCTTTTCTAACTCGGTGTTTTGTGGCAACCCTCAGTAGTGTTTGTATTGCCATTTGAGATACGAAGTAATAATGTATTTCATGTTTCGTTGCTTGCAGGAGAGGAAGAAGCTGTGCCTCAGGAATTTGACTTCATCCCCCAAAACATCTGATGCTTATCTTGCATGTGATTTTTTTTTTAAAATGATACTGATATATACATTAAATGTATTTAATGCAACTATCAAATTTTAATATAAAATGTGTATCATATGTGCAGGTTTTTTATTTATAAGCACATATATAAAAGTGCAAACAATGTCTTCATTTTACTTTTCAGGGGATATAATTTTCAATGCTCACTATCCTGACCTGCCACCAGATTTTATCTTTGGAGAGGATGCTGAATTTTTGCCAGATCCTTCTGCCTTGCATGTAAGTACTTCACTGCTCAGAACCTTATACCATGCTAAGAGACTTGGCTTTTTTATAATAGCTTCAGCAACAGGAATTTGATAGCAGTGCAGAATAAAGAAAAAAACAACCACTTTTGTCTCACTGTTATGTGAGTAGAAATATTTTGTATTCTAATGTGATTTAAAATTGAATCCATAAATGTAGGGTTTTTTAAAAAATATTTTAATTGAGACAAGATGACATTTGAAAATAACTATTCAAAATATCTTTAGAAAGATGTTTTTTTAATATCTGAACATCTTAAAAGATCTGTTTCAGCAAAAATGATTGATCAATTGTGGCTTTAAAAAGCATTTAGGTCCAGAAAAAGTAGCATAATGTTGTGTAGTGATGTCAATTCTTGTTTTCCCATGAGGAAGGGTAAAACCAGGTTGTATGTCGTTGAAACCACTGTGTCAGAGAAATATCTGCTCACATGTGGTACTGTTACTGTAAAGACAAAGAAATGCCCTTTTAAAAGCTGTGAGGGTCAAAAATTAACTCAAGGAGAAAATATTTTCACACAATCTTATTACTGTGGAAGAAGAAACACCACAATCTGAAACCAAGCGTTTTGTTCCCTGTTCAGAATTGGTCCCAAGTAGTTAAGCCTTGTTTGAAGAAGCTAACAGTGGTTCTGCTTTTAAAATACTTCTCCAGCTCAGAAGAGACTAGTAGTTACTAAAGCAGTATTAAATAAGGTATTTTGTAAAAGAGTGTTATTCTCGTTTACTCTCACGCTCTCTTTGGGCTCCATTCTGCTGCCTTTGCACACATGTAGCCTTGTTTCTGCATTGACAGTATCGTTTGTCAATAGGGTTTGGGCATAGTTTTTTCCAATAAGTGTCCAGCGCCTGTGGTTTTCGTGCAGAGTTTAGTAGCTGTGTCAGAAAAGTATGCCTTTGCCAGAGAGCTCTACTCTAGTTACCGCTCGGTCTCCCACACAGCAGGTCATGACCTCATTTCTTTCTAATAACGGCTGAAAATTTTGAGGAAATAAAAAGTTGACCCAAAAATCAATTGACAGTTTAAATCTATTTTATTTTATAGGCTACCTGTAAGGGTGTGTGGGAATCACTGGCACAAACAGGCACCTGGGAAATGTCTTTTAATTTAATTTCTCCTGGCATAGTGCCTTGCTAGGGAGAGGCTCTTTGCATAGTCTTCTCCTGCAGCCTCCCTTGTGCTTTATCACCATGTGACTGTCAGGTATGTGAGTTCCCCAAAGTAAGACAGAGGCCGTCGTGCTGTACTGTTCAGTTTTGGGGTATAGGCATCGTGAGGGAAGAATGTGAGGCAGTGGTCACAGAATTGGACATCTCCTTCACGTGTGATGTAACAGATGTGTCGTTCTTTTTGGTTTTAGCTTTATTGACTTCATGTTAAGCTACTGAAAAACTACACCATCTTAAATGAGTTGGTTTTAATAATTCTTTTTAGGATACCTGAAGAATTTTTAAAAGGTGAATGTCTTTTTACTTTCCCCAATCACTTTCCTGTTAAGCTCAAAATCTCCTTTGGGAAGGAGGCATGGTGCTGCTGAATAGCTATTTTGTTAGGCTCGTTTATAGGAAAGGTTTTACTTTATATGACAATTCTAGAATTGGTTTCACGCCCTTATTTATCAGTTCTCCTATTTTCCCTTTTTTCTGTTTTGTTGTTTCACAATCTTACAACCTCCTGAGAAGTATTCACACGAGCAAACACTTCCTGTAGTTGATATTAAAGGAAGAGAAGCACTTTTTAATGTGCTGGGAAGCTGAAATCAATAGCGAATGAGATATTAAATAAAGATAATTGGGGGCATCTTGCAGAAATGTTGTTTAGATGGAGTGTAGTTATGGTGCCATATTTCTCATGTGTAAAAAAGTCACTAGCACTAGTGATCCACAGGGAAACTTGCAGGGATAAAAACATTCTTATTTTTCTTTCTTTCTTTCTTTCTTGAAGTACCATTGTTTATTAATGGTACTTCTTTTGGGAACATTGCTTTTCTTCTGCCTAAGCACAGAACAAACTTCCCATCCTGTTTGTTGGAAAGCAGCTTTTGGCTCCTTGATGCATAATGAAATATTAAACAGCCAGTTTTAAAATTAATTAAAAACAAACTAAAAAAAGAAATTTGCGAGCCAACAGCTTTCCTTTGGTCATTATGCCTTGCTATAGTATTCACTATGTAAATGTAACCTTTTTTGATAAGGTCATTGGTCATTCTCCTGCAGTGCATTCTGATGTTATCAGAACATGTTATCTCCACCTTGCAGCTATGGTCTATATAGTGTAATTTTGCTTTTGTCTTTGCCTTTTAATGTTCACCATGGTTTGCATGGTTTTGGAAAAAAATCCATTTTTTCCACAGATCTCAGAGCTGTTTGAAGAAGATAATTTTAATTGAATTCTAAGATATTAGCAGAATTTTTTAATGTGTTAACATATCTTTCTACTGACTGTAAGTAAAAATAGATTAGCACATTGAGTATAATTTAATGCTCTTAATCTTGAGCAATCTTAAAATACTTTTGATACAGCAGTTCCTGGCAATCAAAACAGAATCTACCATTCACAAAAGCATGTAGATGGTATTAAATGAGGAGCGCACTCTCTAAGTACTATGTGCCACCAGATCTGTGGGAACTGTGACACTGAGCCTTCCTGTGCTGCTCTCATCTGCCCGAGTGTCTTGTTTTCCCACCAGAAGTCATCACATGCTGTTACGTGGCTTGAGTCAGGCATTATGCTTAGCTTGGAATGAGAACCAGGTACTCCGGATTCCTCAAGCTCGTGTGGCTGTAATAGAAGCTGTCAGTAGACCTCCCTGAAGACACTGGAATGGCTGTGCTGCAGATTGCTTCAGTCACTCCTTTAGTTTCCATGGCTGTGGGCAGACCTTCCAGTTAGGTTTTCATCTAAGCCAGGGTAGCAGGTGTTCAGTAAGCAGCTGTTAGCCAGACAGCTAAAACAAGATTCCAGAAATACTGCATTTTAAAAAGTGGATGCTGTAGATGAAGTCTTCGTACTGCCTTTTTTTCCCAAAGAATTCCTAAATGGTTGAGCCTGTGTTTCAGCAGTGAGGTGATATGTTGAGCACCCTTGTTATAAGCAGAGCTAATCAACTGCTTTGTTAAACTGGACCTGCAGTTGCAGAATCAAGTCGAAAATGCTCACTGAAACTCAGCTTTGCACGAATATTAAAGTGACTTTGGTTTGAAACTTGGGTTGAGTCTCAAGTGCAGGACTGCAAAATATATGCTTCATTACACGCCTTACCAGGAACAGTTATTCTGCTGGTTGTAGGGGCTGATTGTGTGTTTTCTGATCCTTTAGAATGATGCTGATATTGAGGGGCAACTGTTCCTTATGCTTTGGTTTGTCATACAGTTTTAATTACAGGCAGGGGGCTAAATTCTTCAGGTTGGTGATGCTATTCATGCTCAAAGCATTATTAGAAATAAATGTGTATTTTTTATTTTCATTAAAAATGTCCTCACCTGTTGCATGCAATTGATACCTGCGTGTATAGTACGCATTAATAAAACCAGCTTCTCAGAATGTAAATAGAAAAGTTCTTCCCTGCCCTAGTGTTTATTCATTTCGGACGACAAGCATTAGAAATGTATTTTAAAAACAACCTATGATTCACTCCGTTCTGATTAAAAATTCAGTTGGCACAAAAGAAGATTAGTGATTGTGTACGGATGAGATTAATTTGGAGCTCATTACAATGACGCCAGTTTGAGTAACAAGAATTGTTTGTTATGTTAGCCTAGTTGATTGTTAATGTGAGCCAGGTAATAACTGAAGTGCTTATGCAAAATTTTAACCCCATTTTTCCAGTGATTTTGAAATATATGCTGTTTGGCAAAGAGGAGACAATAGCAGTATATGCAAGCTAACTGTCAGTTTAAGGATCTGGGGGTTTTAGCATCTCACTTCAGGTCTCCAGCTAGTCTTCCCAGGCTTACTCTGCCCACCCTTTGCTATCAAAAGGCTCCATTAGACTTAATGGGGATGGAGGCACAAGGACATTAGCATTTCCTGAAACCCAGTGAGTGTTGGATGTGTCCTTGTGGGCTGTTATCTGGGAATTCTTAGAGCTGCATTTGTGTGGGAGGAGGGCTTTGCCATCACAGAACCTCAGAGCATGGGCCACTGTGGTTCTGGTGCCAGTACATAGCTTTGAGAAGATTGTTTCCTCTTGTCTCGTTGTTAATACTGAGTACAGATTTCAGTCATTGTGGAGTTGATTCAGCTAATTGTGCTTCTCAAGTGTATTGGCTCTCGTGATCTGTATCTTGTGCAGAGCAATGTTTATTTTAAGTTCTTGTATTTGTAGTTATTAGACTACATATTTATCATTTGGCTATATGATGACTGTCATGAAGGCTGTATTGTTTTCTGTGGCTGTGTTCAAAATCTTAGTCACTATTACTGTCAACTGTTTAAATATCTCCCTCTTCTGTAATTGTTCTTGTGTCACGATAGGTGCATGAGACAGATGTTTAACAGCACCAGTTGGTCCTGTGCTTACAGGAGCTACAAAAAAGCCCAAACACCCCTTTTATTTAGCTAATGCCATTTGAACTACTCTCAAAAGCCTGTCTGTCCTATCGTTTACAAAGATGCAGGTGTTATGTGTTCTAGTATGAAAGGCCCTACCTAAGGGCAATGAGTACAATGGCTTTCAGGATATGACTTTAAAATTTAAAGTCGCAGCGGTGGGTTCTCTTTGTCTGGGAAATGTGTGGGTAAGTTCGAACTATTCTATCATTACTATCTCTTCTGCTTGCTCTATTTGGGATGGCAGCAGCAGATTTCATTCTTGAAAGTAGTGGACTCCTACCACTCCTGTACTGAAAGTCTTTAATTAATTTGGTTTTGATTGAACTTGGGGAATTTAAGTGAAACAGAATGAAGGATTGGATCCTGCATTTGATTAGAATTTTTTTTTTAATTTTGAACTTCTTCATATTCACATTTTTTGTGTTTACTTTTCAGCCATATCTTGACTTTATATGTCAAAATGTGTTTTGATTATTTGTAATCCAGTGCTATTTACAGTTTAATTTTCTAAAACAAATGTGAATTCTGAACACTGTTTATCCCTGTCCTTCTATATTGATCCTACTGCTCTGTAGGGATATATGTATGTGCGTGTCTATATACACATATGATAACCTGTATATAAGGTTATGTTCTCTATATGCATATGGTCGTTGAGGCCTTGCTGAAGTTTTTCTGTTTTGGATAGGCAGTGGTGATAAAGTCACATTTTATACCGTCTCAAGAGTAATTTAATTCAGGAAATTTCCCAGCAGACAGACCTTTTGGCTGGTAAGGTTAGCATTTATGGTATATGTTTTTGTCCACATTTTCAAATGATAAGAGCTATGCCATTACAACATTCGTTTTTAGGCCAGACCTGAAAGAATCAAATTTTTAATGTATTTTGGTCTGGTTTTGGTGTCTAAGCTTCACACAGTTCCCCCAAGGAATCCTCATTTGTTTTCCTTGATCCAGGTAGCAAGGGGTGTCATAAACCAGGCACAGGTTTTCTCCCTTTTATTTTTGCTGTGCTTGTACTGTATAATGAGGAAGGAGGATTCCGGCTGGGAATCCTTACCTGTCCAGCTTGACTACAGCCCATGTGAGGCCAGAATTCAGAAAATCCTTCTGAGAAGTCATACGGTGCCAAGAGCGAATGTTAAGATTGTCTGTGTAGCCGTGTGCTGAAGATGAAGGCTGTACAAACAGTCCAGCAGAAAGAATTCAAGAGAAATTACAGGAAACAAGCTTTCCTATCATCTTTCCATCTCTTCTTCCTTCAAGGCCTTTCTACGTTGGAAGTTATTTCTTTTTCTCGTTTTAGTCTTCTAAATTTCTCTTCTTGCCTTTCTCTTTTGTTTTTCCTCTTTAGCCAGAATTGTTAATATATATAGGTATGGGAAGGAGTGAGCTACCTTGTATTACTTTGTCATTTTTCTATTCATGTGAAATCATTGTATATATTTACCTCACTTTCTTTTTCCAAAATCTCAGCATTTCCTAGCACAGTTTGTAAAACTTGGCTTTCTATCTGAAAGTGTAAGCAGAAGAGAATATGCTGCATCAGAAGTTCTGCTTTAGTTAATCACAACGTTTGGCTGGACTTCTCGCCTAGCAAATCCAGAAATTGAAAAAATATCTACAGTTTGATACTATTTATTTAATGTTCAGGGAAGAAAACACCTGATAAACCAGGAAGTTTTACCTTTCTTGCTTAAGTCTTGCTAGTGTACAATGCAGAATTAATTCTAATAGTTCTCTGAAGAGCTCGGTGTTAATTTCACGCAATTTCCCCCTAGAATACGGAAAATCTAGAATATTAGCTCTTAAAATATAGTATTTCAGTCCAGGAAATACTAGTTTTAGGAGAACATTAGTAATATACTTGATCGTTTGACTGATGGATGGCAAAGAGGAAGAAAATGTTTTTCTGCCATACTAACTAATGTGCATGTGATGAGAATCATTGTGCCCTAGCAAAATAGGGGGAAAAACATTTAAGGGCTTTCCATTCATAGTGCTGTATTAGGGGGGGAAGAAAAAAATAATCACATGAATTTGACCATCTTTTTCATGGTTACACAGTTAGATGGGCCAGAAGGTTGGACCAGAGTAACAGGATGCTTAAATCTTAATGTATAAGACTGAAAAAGATGTTTACACTCATGTTTCCTTCAAGAAATGCCTGTTTAGCTCATACCTGAGCACGGAGCACTGGCCTCCTGAATTTCTGGATCTTCTTTTGAATTAATGTTGAATAAATATTGATTTCTCAGTGAATTCACTCATTTCTTAGGTGGGTAACAGTTGCTACCAGGCTTGAGAAAGACTGCTGTCTCGCTACTAAAACCAAACTGCATGTCTGAATGAGTATTCTTTCTTTTGCTCCTTGAATGTAAAGTCAAGTAGCATATCCTGAAGTTCTGGTAAGTCGAGAAGGAGGACTTTTGTAGCTAGGTATTAGTCGCAGCTGAGAGCTGCAGTGTGACCAATAACAAAATTGTCATTCGTCTCTTAATTGCCAGAATTCTTGCATGGCAGGAGGGATCGTGGGCTCACCTTTGCAGCCTTGGTCTTCTCTAACCCTGCAGTCCTTGGAGACTGGAAAGGCTAGAGGTAGAACAAGATTGCATCCAATTCTGGGTGTGCAAAATAGCTGAGCATGCTGTCAGTGAGCCCGTACACAGACCAAAGCTTAGGCTTTGCCTAAACCTATACCCTGTATATAGTCAAAGCTCTGCTAGGTACCTTTGCAATACACTCTGGGTTTTTCTCAATGTTTTTCAGCAAGGCACCCTTGCATGACTGAAATCTGAATGCATTTCAAACCTAGTTGTTTTGTTTCTTAACCCCCTTAATTCAATTTTGTGCTTTATTTAATTTACTTGTCCAGTTAGATACTCTATTTCCATCTCCTTGGTGTTCCTTCCAATTCTCCAGAACAATTTCTAGAGTTTGCGTAAACACCTTAACTTTAATAGCACCAGGCAGTTGAAACACTGCCTGTTTCAGAAATATGTGCATCCAGTCCCTTTATGATCAGGGGGTGTGACTGTTACTCCTTTTCTGTAGGAACTCTTCCAGGGATTTCTAGACTTTGTGAGACGGATAGTTTTGGAAAGCGCTTGGAGGAATCTAGAACTTGCTCAGATTTTCTCAGTATATTACACTGCTGTTAAAACTGTTAATACCTCTGTCAGCAGTGCTTTTCTTGTGGCTAGTCAGGTTGATCTAGCAATGCCCTAATCTCCTTCACTGTCTATTCCCAGTATATTTGATAAGCATCAGCTTTTCCTTCATTCTTGGTTAAAATTTTCTCAGTTACCAATAATGCTTGCCTGAGGAAGCAACAGGATGGAGCAACCAGAACGCTCTTCAGGTCAATGGTGTCATCATGTTGGAGAGGAAATACGTGCTGCGGCATAACTTCAGATTGCCAGTTACCAGACACTGATGCCTGAATGTGTGCATGTATCTATATGTATATATAATATGCCTGCTTTGCAGGAAATAATGACCTTGCTAGTGGTAAGGGTGGTATAATGAATTCCAGCATCTCATTGACTTTCAAGTCATCGTTATTATAAACCAAAAGTATAAAGTTGGATATCCCAAGCCAGACGTATGAAAGCAGAATGTCTTTTATGTGGAAGTCTGGAGGTGCAATAATAATGTTGGTATTGATAATTCTTTAATATGAACCAGCAAACTGATAAAGTAGCTATGGCTATTTTTTGCTTCAGTTAATTAAAATCTAATCATACTTTACTTGGGCAAGGTTTTATTAAAATTTGGAAAAAAATAATTGTTAGAGAAACTGGCAGAAAGTTAAAGGATTCTGGCCCTGATGTGTAATAGTACTGGCACAATACGCTCTGCTTCCTCTCAAGAACTCTACAATAGTAAGAAATGGCTTGGCTTGAAGGCAACAGCTTGTTGGCTTTCTAGAAACACATTCACAAGGGTTTGTTTTTTTTTTTCTGTAAAAGAAAAAAAAAAAGAGAAAAGATCAAATCTAGCACAGTCTTCCTGAATTGAGAATACATTTAAATTCAGTGTGGTATGCCCATTGAATTCAAATTGTTAAGCCATGATAACTCATTTTTCTCTCAAGAAAGTCAGTCATTGCTTATGAATATGCAAGCAGAACAGACCTTTAAATTAGCTGATTATGGAAGGGCAGTTAGAAAGAATCATTCTGTCTGATAATGCAGTTTCATATTTGATTAAGTTCTAGACTGTGAATTGTTATAATTTGTAATTGTACTTCTCTCTATTGGGTTTAGTTTAAGTTTGGGAGCCAGCAGGTTCTTTCCTTCAAAAGCTATTGTTGGGCAAAGACATGTCTGCACTCAGGGTAATTGTGAAAGGAACTATTCACCTTCCCAAATAGACAAGGGTGCAAGCTATGTTTTTGGTTTGGTTTTTTGTTGTTTTTTTTTTTTTTTTATGGTCTGAATTCTCAACTGTATTTGTTTCAAAACCTCTCTTTGTTTTACTCATTCTTTACATGCTTTTATGTTTGCATTTCCTTGCTATCTTCCATCTCGGATCCTCAGGCATATCTGCTCTTTTTAAAGATAACTACAGAGATACAATTAAAATTTAGTCAACATCTCGTGTCTTTTGTTTGCATTATTAGAGTTCATACAGTTTTACATGCATTTTGCCATATACCTGTCTTCTCAGAGATGCAGCTGTTACTTGCATAAATGAACCTCATTAATGTTATTTTCTTATAGTACTATTTTAAAAAGAGATAACTAATTTACATTAATTTGTCCAGTATATTAGAGAAATAATTTTGATTTACACAATGGTATTTTGTAAATGTTTTCTTCAGAGACTGTATTTTCAAGGCCCTGTAAACTCTCTTGTAGTACAAATGTGAAAACAATGATGTTAAAATACTGCTTGGCCAGTGAGATCCACCGTGTGATACATTGATTTTAATTGGCAAGATTTTCGGAGAGGGAAAAAATGGTTAGAAGAAAACAGTGCTGCCTGTGCCACCCAACAATAAATGTTCAAGGGATGTTAGCGAACGCTGTCCAAAACTTTACTTATGAAGGTTCTGCCTCTGCTGTAGCTAGAATTACTTGTTTTGACAGGAAAGGAAAAACCCCAAGAACTGATAAGAATGAAAGACTTGCCATTTAAAAAGGGACACTTGAGGTAAAGCATGAACTTCGAGACAGTGATCTGTTTTCTGGTCCACTGAGGGTCTGAGGAGTTGGGGCCAGTTCACACTGCTGTCAGTGGATGATGAGTAAGTCTTTACCTAAAAGTTGCATGTGCGTTATGTCTTGTGATGAAATTAATCTTGTCTTCGTGCTTTGTTCCTTTTACGTGCCATGTCTAGTTAAATATATACACCTCTAGTAATAGTCTCCCAGGGAGAAAAGTGCTGTGTACTCATGTGGATTAACTAAAGATTAGTCCACTGGATTCCCCATCCCGGGATTTATACATGCTGAAGGAATTAAGAAATTCCTTCTTGGAACAGGTAAAGGTACCATCTGCTTTGAGAGATGTGTGCTGGGAGGTCTGGAAAGGAACAAAAAACTTGCTCTAATCCCTTAGCAAAGTAGGACAAGAAATACTTATGCATGCCAAGTCTTTAGGAGATTAATTAGATAGTATTGTACTCTGTCTCTTTGGATAGCAGGCAGTTTAGCTTTTAAGGGACTGATTATCTTTTAAGAGAGCTCTGTGGGAGAAACTGGCAGACTTTTTCAGGGAGAGTGCACAACTCAAAAGATGCTCTTCTGGTCTCAGCTTTACAGTTTCTCCCTCTCCAGAGCATCCTTAATGTACAAAGATCAGCTGTCTCTTAACTGCTCCTACAGCAGGGCGTAGGAGTAATTTGTAGTAGTGTTTAGAAGCCCAGTTTGCGCCTTTTTTTGAGGAACAGTACTTGAGAGGCAGTGGTGCATTTATTCTAGGTGAATGCAGAAGAATGTTCTCTGTGTGTCAAATTTGCTGGGGTTCATTTTGAAGTTGCTTTCTCTATGGGATTAATAATCAAGAATCACACTGTGTTGTCAGTGGAAGAAAAGAGGGAAAGTAATTCTATACAAAATGTAAGGTGCTTTTCTGAAAGCGGAATTCGTTTCTTAGTTTGTTGTTTTCCTGCTATGTATTATCATGCTAATTCAAGGCCTTCAGGTATTGTAATTTCTGCATCCAGTTTTCCCAGCCTCTCACTAAAAATATCATAAATGCTGACTATTCCAAGCTTTGCTTTATGCAAACTTTTTATCTGTTATACACGCCAGCTAGTAGAGTACGCAAGGTTTGTAAGTTCGTTGGTTGTATTTGCCGTGACAAAAGTGCTCCTGAGTTGAACTGTTTTTATGAAATGTTAAGTTTTGATGTTTGCTTGTGCCCAAAGATGATCATTTCAAGCAGATCGCTCCAGAAAGTTGTTCCAGTGGTGCTTTGGGGGAGGGGGGTATGAAGAACCTGTGAAAATAAGATGACAAGTAGATGGCATGTAGGTTTACAGTGATTGATTTGAAACTGCAGCCTGTAGGATGTTTAAGTGCTGGCTGCTAAGAAACTGAAGCCTTTGAAGTTGTTATAACACTCCAGCCCTGCAAATACTGTGAAAAATATCTGTTGATAGAAAGATGAGAGCATATGGCAGATAATTATCCTGCGCCTCTTTCTGTGAGCAATTTCCCTGTGGTGGCCCATGAAGACTATAGCAAAGCAGGGTCTGAAACCAGGTATCACAGTTTCTAGACAGTTTCCCTAACCACTGGACTCGTATCTCCTCTGTATTTATATGGAGCATAAGTGCTGATATTGCAGTGTGACCTTTCTCATTTCAGGTAAAAAACTTAGATTGGTACTGATTCTGAGCCACTGTAGGGTGCAAGTTTTGTGCATGTGGTGTGCAAAGATATAAACAAAATGCAAATCTGTACTTACATTATTTTTTATGATAATTCTGGATGAAAGATGCTATAGAAATGCATTACCACTGCTACGGGCTTGGGAGGTTTTGTTTACTGACATTTTCTCATGAAAGTTATTTTCTTGCTTAGAAATAAAAGTACACTAACTTAAAATAAGATCTTGCTGTTGTTTCCTGTAGTATAGCCAGGAAAAACAGTTACAATCTGTCTTCTTTAAAATCACATTCCTGGAAGATATTCTGGCAACCTGGATATTTAAACACATTTCAAAGAAAAACAACTTCAGATCAATTAGAAATTGTTATCGTATTTTCTTTCTGATAGCGTAGAATTATAGTTTGCTGCAGGCATTGCCTGGAGTTATGAAATAAGCAATAACCTGTGCAGGAGGCTATGAATTGACTGCTTATGGAACACAGGGTGCACTGTGTTCTGAAAAAAGGGGGAATAGGTAATCACAGGGACTGAGTAGTTTGCATAGGTTCTTGATTAGCTTTTTGGAAGGATAAAGGGAAGACTGCAAAGCACAAAATGTTCCAGAACAAAACTTACATGTGATTTCTTTGCCAACAGTTGAATAGTATGGCTACTTTGGGAAGCTAAATTCTACATGTCTTTGCTGGTAGGGCTGAGAAGCTACTTTTGCGGGGTTTTTTCACTTGCCTTACCTCTAAAATCTCATTAAAACTGATACTGTCTGGCTGCAAATTTTCTTTGTCTCTTTTTCAAATCCAGTTGCTGTCATTGCTATTCATTTAAATGAGATACTGTTGAAACGGCTTAAATTGCACTCTGTGGGTGGCCTTATAATATCTTTACTCTGCCTCTTTATACCCACTTTAAGTGAATTCATTTTCTCAACATTTTGGTCGTGTTGGATGGTCCAAAAAACTTTCCCTGTCAAACTCCTCAGTTAGTATGCAGCCAACTCCTGTCAGGAGACAGGATCAAGAGCCAGGGAATTCAAAGATTGACTTTGCACCCCAACAAAACCTATGGGGTTGTACTTCTCAGTGAAAATTATGCTCTTTGAGCTTATTTAAATTAATATTTGGCAAATCTTCAAAACAGATCTCCTGAATCACTTTGGATTTCTCCATTGTAGACACAGTATAATGGATGCCTATGGCGTACTCATCTCTGTGTAGTAACAATACCATTCTTCTATTTACATTGCCACATGGCGTGAAGTGGAAGGCAGAGTTAATGGATGTACATGCTACTGCTTAGTTAAGGTCTAGATAAATATTTTCTCATAGACCTTTTCCTGAAACTTAGTCCAGTAATAAAAAAAGTTAGCAATTGCCAGGGAAGCTTCTGCCACAAAAGAATATTCAACTTCTTTAAGTTTAATTGCTTACTCACAGTGAGCTAAATAGTTATGGGGCATCTTTTGTATGACAGTAGCTACAATTGTCTGTGCAACGATGATGTCAGTCGTCACAGGTGACATAACCAGGCTTTTATGTCCACAAGAAAATACATGGTCATCTTCTGATGCTACTTACTAAAACTGCTACTAAAATAAGTTGATAAAGATGAAGTAACAATTTACCTTTTTAGAATAGGAAAATGACACAAGTTGCGGTATGGCCAAGCCAAAAGCCAATTGAGAGGTTGATAAGATGTGAAATGTGGAGTTGCTCCTAGTTTTAGTGGAGATTATGGAGACACATGCGAGCAGTGTCTAGACAGAAGAGGATCAGGGATGGGCACGTAAGCCTTCATATGAGACAAACATGAATGCAGAACTAGTTGCAGATGCACAGTTTGCATTGAGTCAATATTTGTATATTGTACAGGGGACCACTTTCAGTCTAGCTGGCTACTTTTGAGTTACGTGGAGAGTTTGCACTGCAGAGTTCACTTAAAGATATCTGTTGGCAAGCAAGGCAAGGAGTTGGATCCAAGTCTGGATTTCTTTATTGTGAATGCATCAGTGATTGTTCTGTAAAATTTCATTAATGTTCTGGAAAGTCTGCAGAAATCTCATTTCAAATTAGAAAAGATTTATTGAGTGAAATATGTATGTTAGTCTGTCAGTACCCCAGTCAGTGTGCTCATTTTTTTTAACACAAAATTAATTTACATTGAAGTTTTACAGAAATTTGAGGTAAAACTCCTCTCTCTTTTCAGTATGCATGTGATTTTGGTAAAATGATGTGAATGCCTAAATTTTGTCAGGGACAAAATTGAAGGTCCAAGTGAGCAGAGCAGAAAGAGATTTTGATAGAAGCCACAGAAAGCAACAAGTCTTTTGCAGTGTAAATACTCACTTGTTATTTCTTTAACTGGATTTTTTCATACCTGCCAAGCTTCAACAGTCAGGCTGTAGAAAATGAGGCTATGGGTGTTTCCGTATTTCCAGGGTTTTTCTGAATTCGTAACAACTAAAACTCGTCATTTTGAGATTGCATTCAAAGTGTAGTTCTTACGCAAGATCTGGGTTTTGTAGCAAAACTTGGAGCCATGGAAGACAGGGAACACTGGACTCTCGCTCTGTTCTTCTAATGTTTTAAATATTTTAAAATGCTATTTCTTAAAACGCTGCATTTCTGGAGTTGGAATACAGCCTTCAGGCAAACAGTCAGAAAATGAAGCACACAGGCTGCTATTCCTTCTTGCTCCAAAAGATTTTGTTTAGATTTTCCTTATTAAAAGAACTTCCAAAGTCTAATTGGAGTATACGATACTGTACTGCTAAAGAAAATCTTATCTAGAAGGTCATTTATCTTTAAAGAAGGAGGTCAGTTTACTGTTGCGGGGACACTACTCTCATTGACTAGGGTGACAAATCCTTGCAAGTTCACAGAAGAATCTTTATAATGCTGAAATTGTAGCGATTAGGACATTATGCCTGGGATCAACTTGGTAATCATCAAATTCTGCTTTAGTTAGGTTTCAACAGTGTACGTTACAGGTAGTTGCTTACTTTGTCTTTGATTTCAAAACCAGAAGGAAGATTAAAAAGGTACAGTTTGAAACTGAGAGAACAATGTAGCATGTATTTTGACATACTGTTGAAACTGGATCACAACAAAATGGTTTTAAAGTGTTTTCAGATGAATGAACTTAGTGCTCAGGGCAAACAGGCAACACTTATGTGAAAAGATAAGTAAAAAGAAATTTCATACATAAATATGTCATTGTATTCAGAAGTGTTTGTGTTAAAATTTATACATCTAGATCTTCTGAAAAGAACAGCAATTCTGCAAAGTTAACACAATGGCTGGAAAACCAGAGGCCAATTGCCAAATAACAAGCACTACAGTGATATAATTCTGAAGTTAAAAATGAATGTTTATTTAAATCAGAGCTTGTGCTACAGAAAATTTGTGTAACCATTGTATGTTTTACTATTTCATTGGTGAGAATCAGTTGTAATTGATGTATTTACTGGGTGGGTAGTTGAGTTTTTCTCCATGTGATTGCTTTTATAACCAGTTCATAGTTTGTTTGAATCTTTAGTTACTGAATGAAAGGTATTTAATAAGGATCCTACAGTCAAATAATTCATTTTAATTACTGTAGCTTTAAGACATACAGCATAAACTGTTTTGATGCAGTGTTCTTGAATGCTTTGAAGAGA
The DNA here is from genome assembly GCF_000690775.1 of Eurypyga helias. NCBI lineage: Eukaryota > Metazoa > Chordata > Aves > Eurypygiformes > Eurypygidae > Eurypyga > Eurypyga helias. Next base: position 45,841 of record NW_010262473.1, read on the forward strand.
GCAATACTCTAGCTCCATGCTGGACAAATGACAATGGATTTCCTCTTGCTCTTTTTTTGTTCTGTAGTGTAACGTTATTTAAAAAACAAAAGGTTCAGTTGCATTTAGGTCAGTTATTAAAATATTGCTGGTCATTTCCTTTGACAGAACATTTCTATTGTGTTATACCAATGTCATTAGGAGGAAAGGTTATTCCCACTTGTCTGGCTGATATCAATACATACGGGCATATTACATCCTCTGGCTTTCTGGAAATGCTTTATTTGAGCTGCAGCTTGGGAACAGGAAATTTAAGGTTATACACAGTCTAGCTTCAGACTGCATGATACAAAATGTGTTTCCTAGAAGACGCTGTCTACCTGACAAACATTCTCTAGTATTTTGTAGAACTGAATAAGCTTAAATGACTTCAAGTTGGGAATACATTTTTACCCTCTGTAGATGGCAGACAAAGTAGAACAAGTCTTTCAGTCACTCTGTAGTATGTATTTTTGTGGACTTACACGAACCACATCAGTATCTCACCCATTCACTAATTACTCTGGAATATAATTTACCTCTTAAGATATGGCAGTGATAATATTCCCATTTAATAGGTGTTCTTACTGTCTAGGAGGAAAGAAAACAGAGTACTTCAAGCTGTGGTCAAATGTGCAGTCTGTGACACTGGTAGGCAGAGGTTCAAGGATGGTGTCTTAGCCACGCTGGGCAGCCCTTCCTACCAGAATCACAGTGAGCAGGGGAATAAGAGTACAGTTTAATCCTGTAACTATTCATTGAACTGTTTGTTCCTCTGTGTCAGACAAAGCAAATCATGATCAGCAGTTATGTCCTGTTGTGTTTCTTAAGCTAAGCCTGTCCGTCTTGTGTGAATCTATAAATTATGGAAACTTAGGGTCTTTTTCAAATATGTACTCTAGACGTAAATGGTCCCCTAAGTGCTCCATCCACATTTGTAAGTTTTTCTTTTTTTGTCAAAGCAAGAATGTCTGAGTTTCTGAAGAATGAGAGCACCACCTTTCAAAATTTTTTTCTCCCAGCCATTTTGTTATGTGTGACAGAAATATATGGATTTTTTTCCTAATCATGGGAATGAGTGATGCAGAGGCAGTTAATGCAGCACTGCCATCCACAGTCATTCAAAAATCATGAATCATGTTGCTGAAAATTATGACAGTGGTCTAAAACCCATGTTTATGAGATAGAAAAAGGATTATATTTCTAAATTTTATTCATTTTATTTCTGTCTCTTTTTTTCTGTAGGAGGTAGTGCATACACAGATTTCATTGCCTCTCTGGTAGCTATTCACTTAAATTAGAAAGGGTAGAGGAAATGGGTAGAATGTAGCTGAGATTGCCTTAAAATTGATCCCCTCCAGGACTGGGGACTTCAGGAAAAACGCCATGTGGTAAAATATGAGATTAAATTGCCTTAGTAAACATTACTGATTTTTTTTTTTCTCCAAAAATAGCAAGATTTTCAAGTAATACATGTCTATTGTCGCTTTCACTGACAAATAAGACTTGCATGTTTTAAGTGATGACGCTGAAAATGAGAAATTCATTTTGCTAAGATTTCATATATATATGACTTCAGAGGGAAACAAGTATAATGTTGAGGAAAAAGAAATGCTTGAAGTATTAAGCCATCATACACACTTACTGAAGGCTGTATGAAATCATTCCAAAGGGATATATAATGAACTACAGGTATCAGAGATAGCAAAAATTATAAGCCTTTTTTACAGGAATAGCCACATAATTAGAGATTAGGCTACAGTAGGTTTCATTGTAGAGCTGAAGGTATGGTGCCTGGTAAATAATTGATTAAGCTTTCCATCTGCCTTTCCAGAGTGTCAAAAGATACAATTTGGACACAACTCTTCAATTTCTTTTCAGGTCTGAACTATGGAGTCTTACCTTGATAAGATCCTCTGTTTCAGTCTGACCTTTTTGGAAACCTCTTAATAGAATCAAAAAACAGCTGAGGTTGGAAAGAGCCTTTAGAGATCACCTACTGCAGCCCCACTGTGCAGGCAGGGTCATACACAGCAGGCTGTCCAGGTTCTTGTCCAGTTGGATTTGAGTATCTCCAAGGATGTAGGCTCGACAACCTCTCTGTGCAGCCTGTTCACTTGTATTTATTAGTTTTGGTGTTACACAAGATATGAATAGCTTGTATATTCTACAGGACATGGTTTTTATCCAGCTTCATTCATTTACTTAAGCTAGGTTAAGAAATGTAATTTTGTAATGTGTTTGAATACAAGTATTAAGATAGATGATTCAAAGAACAGAAATACTTCCTGTCCTTTGATTGTAGAAAATGATGCCTACCAAAGCCGTTTTTCCATGGAAGAGGTAATAAAGCACTAATGCTATGTTGTCCTTGTGGAAGAATGTAAAGGATGTATATATTTTGTTTATGAAATGTCTTTAACCTCTGGGATAAAAGTAACCACTTTGAGTTCAGATACTGATAAGTAATTTTATTTGAAGCTACTATATTTTGTTTTCACTTAGTTGTAAAATACACACATCTTCACCTGTTCTAAGGATCCTAATGTTAATTGTAAATCCATGGAATTTAAAATCCTGTTGCAGCTAGTTTGTTGTCGTATGTCTGTGTGATAGACAGAAATAAGGAATAATCTTGTCTCTACTCAAAGCTGACCAAAAGCCACATCACTATGTTCACATGCCCTGAGGTTGTATCAAGATGATCTGTTGGGGACCTAAGTACAAAGCATACAGGCTTTTGTGTCAGAACTGTCTCATGTCCTGTCAGCATGGAGTACAGGGTGAGTTCTGGCCTGCCCTTAACATGGATCCATTCTAGGTCAACCAGATGTGGGCACACAACACTGATCATGTTAGGTATGGCTTGTAACACGGAAAACCTTCCTGACTAAAACTTACTGTGCAGGGAAGACCAGACTAAGCTGATGTTAGAGTAGTTAAACTGAGAGATAACATTGCTACTGTGCTACTGACATGGTTATCTTCATTGTATTAACATTTTTATTTCTGTTAGTTCTGTTTCTTGCTATACAGTCAACTTGTAAACTGCAAGGCACATTGGCATTTGTGTCAAGGTAACTAGTGAAGAGACAAGGTGAAGTAAAGCACAAGATTGAGGCAACAAAAGAGAACCCATTTGCTCCGTCACTCTCAATACTGTATCCACTGTTTGAATAAGGGAGCAGGGTAGTTTCTCTAGTTGGTGTTAATTTGGCATATTCACTTGGCTTTTTGAGTTGGATACTGTGCAGGGTTGTACTTACCTGATCCCTGTATGTTTCATACCAGTTTTAATTTTTTTAATTCAGACGTAATTACAAGTTCTCAGATGCAACATTATAATTTTAGGGAAGAATGGAATGGTAATTTGGGCCTATCTACACTTGGTAGTAGCCTTGTTAGCAGTTTTCTGGTAGGTCCCTATGTGGGCTCCCAATTTGACATTAAGGCTTGCTTTTGCTGTTTGACGTGGTTTTCTTCAAAGCATGATACAATCTTTGCATTTAACATTATGGTTTAGATTTGGCACAAAGCTTTCACATGGATATGTGCCTCTGGTATCAGTATGGAAGGGGAAGTACCTGTCTTTCTATTGCTGTAAGCAATTTTGGTCTCTGTTCTTTTCTAATTTAACAGAATTTAGCTTCTTGGAATCCGTCAAACCCTGAATGCCTCCTGCTCGTTGTGAAAGAGCTTGTGCAGCAGTATCACCAATTTCAGTGCAGTCGATTACGTGAGAGCTCTCGTCTCATGTTTGAATATCAGACTTTACTCGAGGAGCCCCAGTATGGAGAAAACATGGAAATCTATGCTGGCAAAAAAAACAACTGGGTAAGCTATTAAGAATATTTCTGCTAAAATGCTTTTAGCAATCTTTTAATTTTATTAAATATTACTCTTCCCTTGGAAAACATAAGTTGTTTCTGTGGATCTCCATGCTTTGTGTTTCCAGTGGAGAAAACTTCTACTTGACTTCAGCTCACTTTCTGTATTCCCTATTTTGTACATTGCTGTCATTCCACTACCGTGGTTGAACCGTATTTCCAGGTGAGTTACTGTTTTTCAGCCTGATGTTAGTTCATCTGATTTATAGATGAAAACTTTGAAAACTGTTGAAAAGCGTGTGCAGTATTTACAGGGCAATCTACAGTGTTATCTGGAAGTTTGAGTTAGCTCTGAAGGTTTGAGAGGCAGGGTAACGGTGTTGGTATGACACCCTGCCCAGGCAAATCAGCCTGCTTAGGGGTAGGATGTATTAGGGTGTGGTTCCACATTCCGATTGAGTTGATTTAATTGGTAGCTGCCACTGCCTGTATCTTCTCTGGCATTTGTCTAAGCTGACATGAGTTGTTTCAGGAAGCTAAAATGGAGAGGGGAAAAAAAAAAAGGCTGTTTTTCTGCAGAACAACAGGAGGAGGTGAGATGGACTAGAGCAGTGACTTTGTAGGGCCATGTCTTCATATGACGATCGGTCATTAAACTGGCTTATCTGTTTTCTGAAGTTACATCCTTTGCCTGGGAAATGTGGCATGCTGTGTAGAAACACTCAGCCTTCTAAAATGAGACTGTTGGCAGTGTAGACGCTTTGGTTAGTGTGTGATTTGATCTTTTTTTCTTTTTAATTTCTCACTGATCCTTGCCACAGAGTAAGCTTTGCAAAAATCAGTTTCTTCTGCTGGTGGTGTATTTATCATGAGAAGTGTGGAGTAAGATATATCAGCAAGTACCTAATTGTGTTTATGGAGATCATATCCCCCACTTGCATTCAGCAACAGCATAGTCTTAAGATATAATAACCATCAGAAGCATGCTCTTCTGAAATAGATGCAGTCTGAAAATCAATGAAAATTCAGCATTCCTGTTGCAGCGTAAAATTCAGCTTTATGTCACTTTAATCGTCCTTAAATTACAGGTGACCTAAGGATGTTTACTTTACAACTCACCGTACTTATATTCATCTGTTTTGCTTTTCTTAGACAAGTCATCTAGGATTTTTTATTTTAAGCCAAGTAAAATTTTATCAGAGAATTTCACATTTCTTTTTCTTTTTTAATGTTTATAGATTAGAATATTTCATTGAAATTATTTTGTTCTTAAATGTTATTCTCTATAGGTGGCATCGCAAACAACTTGCCACATCTGTAAATATCATCATACTGATGTGTTGAAATGCAGGCGGCTCTCTGAACTGTTCTTGGATTTTATCATAGTTTTTGGCAGCTGGAAAATTCTACTCAAGATTGTAGAAAATTAGGGATTTTTTCCTTTTTTATGGGAAAGCCTTTTGAATCTTTACTCAAGAACTATTTTGCATTTGAAATACTGTCTTAGTTAAATATATTCCAATAAAATGAATACTTTTTTTTTTTGTGAAAGACATCCTTTTAATTATTGCAGAGCTATTTAAGGCTTCTGTAGCATGTACTTTTGTTTTCAAAGTTTACATTCTCTCTCTGAGACTCAGGGTCTCATTTGGGGACTTTATGAACCTGGTACCTACAAGACATGGGCTTGTTTATGGGAGTTCTGAAACACAAAACTGTGTAACTACCTCGTGTAGTTTTCCTTCCCATCCTTTACAACTGTCATCTTAGTCTTGATGATCAGCGCCAATAGCAGTGTTTATCTGAAAACCCAGAGGTAAAATGCGTGTTCTCTCCTTTGTCTTGAAGTCATTGAAATTCATGCTGCTGTCTCTCAGAATGAATAGTGGTTCGGCAGTCTTCTGAAATAGTAATCTATGAATGAACCTTTCATAGTGTTAGGAAAACAGTCATCTTAAGTGCGTAAGTTAATTAAAAAAAAAAGAGTTTGAAGAGGAGGCCTGAATTCAGTGCTGTGTCCCAAAAAGGAACAGAAATTTGCTTTTATACCTTTCTTCCAGTACCTCCAATTTCCTGAAGTGATCTCCAAGATCTGTGACAAATAAACACGTCATTATCTAGCTTGGTAGCTTCATGTTGGCAGAGTACCAGCTGATACAGGTGCCCATTGACTGTCTAATCTCTGTGGTGTGGTCATTTCACCTGACTCTACCCAGTGCCTGTCACCAGCTGGTTGGGGTTGGGCAGACAAGCACCATGGACAGGCACTGCCCTCTGCCCCTCCAGAATACTCTGGGGAGTAGAAGAAATCTTGATTGACACAAAGAATTACATAAAAGATCTAGCCTGCAAGTCCTTGTTTACTTCCACATCTTGGGGCAGCTGATGTTCTGATCAGAGGCCATTCATCTGTTCCATGGCCATCCCAGTTCATCAGACTTGGCATTTTTCCAGAAATTATTTTCTGGGTTTTAGGGCAAATGTATGGCATCTTTTTGGAAGCTAAGTCCAGACAAGAAGCACTCTCTATAATATCCTCTTCACTCTCAATAACAAGCGAGTGCCCTGACGGTCATTAAAGTAACCTTCATGTTACACACACACACAAGAGCTCAGTGATTTTTCTGCATACGTAAGTAGTACACCACCAGAAGGTTGGCATCTGTCCTCATGAGTAGCATCACCAGGAAAGCTTTCAGAGCCTGGCTTTAGTGTAATATATGTTCACTTTTTGTGGCATAGTGTTTCTGTGTGCAATTGCTTTGCCTCTATTGTGTGACCACCAGGGACAAATTCTAAGGGTAATTCCGGGCTAGCTGGCAGCAGGTTGGATTATATTCACCTAACATCACACGAACCCTTTTGGCAAATGATATTACTGGCAAGGTACGGTTGGAAAGATTTTGGTTGCATTCAAGATCCTGATTTTTTTATTGACTGGAAGGTAGAATGAGTTATCTCCAGTTCATGCCCAATGCATAGATCAAGAAACAAATCTGCACTGTTATTAGCATCGCTTATTGTAACATCTGCCTGATAACAGCATCCTTGTCTACATGTGCTTAGTTGCTTGGGATGAAATCTTTGCTTACTTTAGGCATAAAATTAATTGGAGGAATCCAGTTCTGTAGAATTATTTTCCTTCTTAATTTTATTTCATGTCAGTACCACAGAAAAATGTGCTTTGCAAACAGTCATTTATATTCCTCAGCTACCCTGCTTAACAGCTTACTGTTGATTTTGGAAAGTCAGTTTCCTTTGGCTTTGACCTCCAGTACATTCTCAGAGAGCCCTGTGCATCCGCAAGCTTGCTTCCGTCAGTAATTTTTTGTAACCAGTTCCTTTCTCAATCCACATGCAGAGCAGTCGGTGTGGTTTATCACTATGGAGGCTTATGGTCCAGTGGTGTATCACCAGGGACAACTCTTATGCTGAGCTCAAAGCAATTTATGGATTAGCATAGCTAATTGAGAAGGGAGGCAAAAGTACTATTTTGTAAAGGCATGTGGCAAATCTTCAGTGTCAGTACAGGTGCTAAAATACTTTGACTGCATTCCTCTTGAAGTGTCGTCATAGCCTTTGACAAGCTCTCCCCGTAGCAATGTGAAGCTTTTGTGATAGTATGTACTAAACGTAGTAAAGCAGTGGCCCAAAAGCATCCCTCTGACATCTGTGTGGGTTTAAGCTCTTGGGCATTGAGGGTGACTGAGTACTGGCACAGGTTGCCCAGAGGTGGGATCTCCATCCTTAGAGATTCTCAGAAATCATGGATTCACATGGTCCTAGGAAACAAACCAACCTGTTTGCTGTGAAGATCCTCTACATCTTTTCCATGGGTCACTGCTGCATGCTACAGAAAGCATGTTCCCACTATTTCAGACGGATTGCAGACTTTTGCTTACCACAAAGTACAGCTGTATATACAATAAGGATGATCCTGTTAAAATCTAGCATACTATTTACATTCACCCTTTCAATAAGAATTGCCATATACACGTTCTCACCATAGATGGATGTGCACTTTGTTAAAATTTCTATATCATATATTTCTTGTTTGCAAGTGTGTTTCTTCTTGCTGTGTCTGGCTACACAGAACATTTAAAATAGTAAAATGAAAATAAGCTGCAGATAACTGTGTTCCGGGAACAGTGAAGAAGTACATATGTGTTACTGCGTGAGAACAGGTGCTGTGTATTCACACAGCTTTGGTTTGTTCCTTGCCTGTTAAAATGAAGTACTGGATTTTAAAAATTATGTGTCATCATATGTAACTAGGTAGCACATGTATGCAAAATGGGGCGGTGCTAAAACTGAAAAAAGTTCTGCTACCTTCTCTCCAGATGGTCTGATTTCTTGTACTTAACCGATAAAACTAATGTTGAATGCTTTTTGTACTGTTAATTCAGCAATACAAATATACTTGCTGTATGGCTACTTTATTGAATTAAAAAATAAGGATGACAAAAAAAAACAGTATGGAGGAAATCAGGCAAGCATTTGTTTTTCAAAAAGCTCCAACTTCATTGCTCCGTAGCCAGGTGGACAAAGTCTGGTTTTGAGGAAGTCTATGAAACAGAAAGGAAATCCTTTCCATTTCCTTTGCATACCCTTTATGCATAAAAAAGAGCGATGTGTAGGGGACGATTGGCAAATTTTCAGTAAATGGTTGTTAGGTGTTGAGTCACATAATTCTGAAAACAAATTATATAAAAAACCTTATACTTCAGTTGTCTCCTCTGTATTTATTCAGAGGACACTTCTGATACATTCTTACCTTACTCAGCACAAATGCTTTTATGTGTCCCTGCAGTGTTTGTGAAGATGCCTCTATTTTATCTGTACGTGCATTCAGATTTGTCAGGTTTTTAGCTTTGCTTTCAGACCGTTCGCAGGTCTCGCCAGACCTTTGTCCGGAAATGAGTACAGCCAAGTTACATCTATATTTAGGGCCTAACAAAGTATAGTCTGATTTTTTGTCATACACATTGTTGTATTCTGACTACTTCTTGCTGTTGACTTACTAGCAATGATGTTTTATGGTTGTTAAGGTGTTTTCTCTGGAAGTTATGTTTTTCCTCTTCCATAATTCCATTGAGAAGTGTTTTAAATCTTAATCCTTCTCTTTGGTATGAGCTCTTACACATTTCTCTGGTTAATATTTCAGCATCAGAATGTTCAATTTGTGGTTCTGTTTTAGACACCAGGTCTCATTAGTATTACTTTTTCTCCACAGACCGGTGAATTCTCAGCTCGCTTCCTCTTGAAGTTGCCTGTAGATTTCAGCAATATTCCTACATACCTTCTCAAGGTAAAGTGAATGTCTGAGTTGACAGTATTTGTGAGAGAGAGTGAATTATTGAAATGTTCTTAGTCACTATTTTGACTTTCCTGCCCTCCTCCTCGCCAAGAGTTTGAAAGTCCACCATTCTAAACCTGATTGGATTATATGCTTTGGAAAGCTAATGCTAGACATACTGTGGTTTTGTGTGCCGTTTTTTCAGGTAGTAAATAAACACCTGTCACTCTAAAGGACCTTGTGGGATTTGTGTTGTTGCAGAAGATGGCATGCAATGCAGATGTTCTGGGTTTCTAGACAATAAGTAGTAAACTCTTGACCGTATCCAAGGTATTATCTTGGGGAATAAATTTAAACATTTCCAGAAACTCTTTATATGAGTCTATGGAATTTCATACCCTATACGTGTTGGTTTTTTTAATGAACTGTCCCATTGTACCAGTAGTCTTGATAGTAGAAGCAGAAAAGTGAACTATACCCCTTCTTAACAGGGAGTGAAAGCAAGTACTGATGACACAAACTGAAGTCTTTGATTACTCTACTTCCTTGTTTACAGTGAACACTAATTTGACCAGATAACTTTTGAAAGTAGAGTAGTGATGTGACTTGGCAAAAAGTATCTTTCTTTGCTAAGAGGAAGAAGAAAACAGACAAACAAACAAACAAAAACCTTGCGACATATTACCAACATGGAATAATTTGAAATGAGTGGTTGTCACAGAAGAAAGACAGTCACTCTTTCAAGCAGTTACTGTGGAAGCCCATCATAAGGCTGATGTTACTATATTCAGAGAATGCAGGGAGAGATCTGGGTTCTCTGTTTATCATTACTGTCAGAATGAAGTGCCAGAACTTCTACTACAGGCAAGGTTTGCGTCAGCTGATTTTGCCAACACTTATCTTTCCTTTAAACTGCACGATTGCCTCCTTACTCAGCTTTTTACTTTTAAATATTTGGAAAGAAGAGCAGCTACTTAATGTTTAGCAACCAATGTGTTGAGATGAAAATGTCAGTGTAGATCCCGTTACCTCCTCTTCATCTTATTGTTAAAACTGTCTTCAACTATTGTTAAATCACAATTACAAGTGCGAATCTTCGTTTTTTCTGCAGAGGAGATGTCTTGAGCTAAGAACCATGAAAAGAAAGGCAGGCACATATTCTTACTGAAATTTTTGGTTGTAGGCATCCTATGATTTGGTTGAGTATCCTATGATTTCTTTACCTGCTGTAGACTGTTTGCCGTTTGAGTATCCAGTCCCTCCTAACTTTGTCAAAAGCATCCAGATATTTTCACTTTGTTCCTGTGCTCATGGTAGCAGCACTTCTCCCAGCTGCTGTCTTTCATCAGGGCCTTGGTTTTTCACTTCATGAGAATGTTTCCAGGCAGATGTAAGAAGGTTGGCCAAGGCCTTTTCAGGAAGGATGGCGTTGAGAAGCAGGATGCAGCAACAGGTCACCTGAACTGCAGGATAGCTGTCATTTGCTTCTGAAATACCCTGTGGAAAAAAGGAGACTGAGTGTCTAATGTGGACTGTGTTGTCTGCCTCTACCGGCACTCCAAGTGACCTATTTTCCAGGAACAATTTAAAATTGTTCAAGAATTTCGGGACAGGATAGCCAGTATGTTCAATAGTTTCAGTCACAGGGCTGTCTTATACCTCTGTTCAGCCTCTGGGGAAACTGCATGACTTGGAGGTTGGAGGGTGGTGTATGACATGTAAGTAACTGTCACCACGTAGAAACCCTGCGAGAGAAACAGATTCCACTTTTGTTTCTGAAGAGTAACGTTTTAATGCATGACAGCATAGTCCTTCTCACTGTAATTCCCTATCATGTTCACTAAACATATTCCACCTTCTCTAAACAAGGTTGGTATGCTGTGGATAAATCACCAGCGCTCCACAACTGCTTCCTGGAGCGTTGTTCACCCTGAGTACTGAATGATTCATTCGTTTGAAGGAAAACATGTATTTATTTTGCATGACTATATATGACACTGTGATTTGAGGTTATATATGACTGTGATTTGAAGAGGTATGCATAGAAGGTAGCAGAATAAAATCTTCACTGTCTACCTTTATTTTAACATTTTCAAAATCTTAATGCCTTAGCTTTGGGGTTTTAAAATGAACGTATTTTTGTATGTAATAGCCTGGACTTTTACAACAGCAAATCCTTCTTCATGGGCAGTGTACTGATGAAATCCTTAGCTTTCTTATGCAGACTTCCACTATGCAGACTGGCAGGTTAACTGTCTGTGGTAGGAAGGTGATTTGTAGTGTGGATGAGTATCCACAGGAGAAGAAATACTGTTTTATTCCAGTAGTGTGTGTTGACTACAGAAGAATGGTTTGACTCAGGCTCCAGCATGGATTATGACAAGAGTGTGCTCTGTAACAGGCATGGATCTTTTACCCCTGTTGCCTTTACCTCCTGGTATTCTGACACTATCAGCTGTATGAATGTTATCCCATACGACAACAATATAAAGGCAGGTGGAAGTGGAGCTACTGTGTTGCAGTTGAAATAATTATGCTCGGAGTACTCCAAATTCATAAAGCCATTAAAAAAAAAAATCAGATTTTTTAAGCTCTCCATATCCTCCTTATTTCTTTTGTTTTTTTTGGAGGACACTTTTGATTTAAATGGATCTTTGATTTGTTGCAATGAAATATGGGTTTATTTTCCAGAAGGTCTGCCAGTTATGTTGGCTTTAATGCTAACTGCTGGATAATAGTACATGATAGAGGATCTATTGATGTGGTAGAAATAATTGTTAATATATTACCCTGAAAGGTGGAAGAGCAGTCAGTAGTTGAAGGCTGTTAGTGCATTAACAGCTTAATGTTTAACTGCAGAATTAAATATGTTTGAATTATGTTCTTCTCTGTAGCCAGCCTTACAGTGTGCAGTAGCTTCTCTGTGATGATTTGCAAAGTTCAAACCTGTGTTATACTTTTTCTGCCATGTTGGGTTTTTTTTTAATGTTTAATTAATGCTACAGGTACTAAAATCTGGTGAAATATTTGAAGACTTTTATTTTTGCCTCATCAATCACCCCTAGTACCCCAGTGATTTGTAATGCTCCTCTGAAATTTCTGTAGATGTCAGGTGATAATCACAATGCAATGTATTCACTGTACAATACTGGTTTTGAGTCAGTCTCTTTACAGATACCATCTATGCCACAGTGATAATGAAGGTTACAGACTTGGCATCTAGAACACCTCATCCAATTTTTGTTTCACACTCTGCAGTTTTGGTCAGCTACAGGGATGTGTTGTCGTAATGATAATTCATTAAATATCTCCAGCTCAGTAATTTACAATTTGTACCAGATTATGTGACTGTAGTATGATTACACAATATGAGTGAACTTTAGAGTATGTAGCCGGTGATGCTGTTGAAAACAAGACATTTAGGTGATTTTTGTGGGGGGGTTATATTTTTTGAAAAAAATATTCCATGCTTTTTGAGGTTTTGGTTAAGTAAGATGTGCCCTGTTTACCACCACTTTCTTGCATGTCATTTTTAAAGTATTCATTTCCTATTTTTACATACCTGCTTGCTGTGCCCTGATTAATAGCTAATATCTGGACCAATGTAGCTATGATGCTGTGACCAGCAGGCTTCTAATAATTTCTTATTATTCAAATGTAAAGAAAATATGCAAAGCAGACCTAATTTCTTTTTGCTGAAGATTTAAAAAAATCTTTAAACTTGTTTTTTCTGAAGACCTTTTCTGTGATGACCGTTGTATTTTGTGCATATCTTTCAGAACTGAAACGAATAACAGACATTGTCTAGACACATTGCCAGGGGCCAAACAGTTCTGTGTAAGACTGTCAATGGAAAAGGTTTATCGTCAAGTTCAAATTGAAAGATAAGAACATATTTGTGTTTTTCCTTACTCTGATTTCATCATTTGGAAGTCTGTTAAAAGACTTAAGTGCAACTTTTGTTTACGACGTAGAACAAATTCCAAGTACTGTGAAAAGAGTGCAATACTTGTGTATGTTTGGGTAATCAACTACAGTAGAGAACAAACAAAAGTTAAGTATAATATGTAGGGTCAAATGAGACTTTTTTTTCCTGTCTGGTTTCTTTGTTATTGTGATTTAGCTCTTTGATTTATTTGACAGCTTTTAAGGTTTCTGTTAAATTACTACAAATAAGAAAACACAGATATGCTTGGATAAAAAGTAGTGTTCCTGCTGTTTAACTTCAATTTGAGCAAAATATTCTGAAAAAGTATAATATTTTCTTTTGCTTTCAAACTTCATTTGATTTTGTTGATAGCTCGTAACTAACACTTGCTGTGTTGTGATCTTAAGTTCACCAAGTCAATGGCATGAAGTAATTGGAGTCCAGATCTGGCTAGCTCTTTTTACACAAGACTGTTTTAGAATCATAGCATCACAGAATGGTTTGGGTGGGAAGGGACCTTACAGACCATCTAGTTCCACCCCCCCTGCCATGGGCAGGGACACCTTCCACTAGACCAGGTTGCTCAAAGCCTCATCCAGCCTGGCCTTGAACACTTCCAGGGATGGGGCATCCACAGCTTCTCTGGGCAACCTGTTCCAGTGCCTCACCACCCTCTCTGTGAAGAATTTCTTCCTGATATCTAATCTAAACCTCCCCACTTTCAATTTGAACCTGTTACACCTTGTCTTGTCACTACAGGGCCTTGGAAAAAGTTTTACACTGTGCTGCGAAGCTACCTCTCAAAAGAGCATAGAGCATTTTGTAGTATATACTGCTTGATTGTCTTCCCATAACATATGTGTCTTCTGTGTTGGGTAGAATGATGGACCTGTACATCACACGTAGCTTGTCACATCTATGGTGCCAGCTATCACTTTTACCTCCTTTACAAATAGGAAAACTGGGGGTTTAGAAGGCTTGGAGGTAATCCTGAAATAATATGTAGTTCTCATAATTCATAAAACTTTGACCTTGCTTTCCATAAAGATCTTTTAAGCTAATACATAGATTGCTATTAATCTTACCCTGTTTTAGACTTTGACAGAGACATAAAGTTAGCTTTCTGAATCGTATTCCATAATGTATTCCTTATCTTGAGATGTATGTAAGCATTCAGGGCAAATAGTTTAAAATTTAAAAGTAATGTCAGTGTGATATTCACTAGATTTGCTTATTGTAGCAGCATTAAATTACTTAAGCAGAATATTGAATAGTCCAAGATTGTCTAGGTTTCTTCTGTTAATAGTTTCAGGGCCAACTTTATAACATGCAATTATAATGAGCCATTGAGATTTTAGATTAGCAGTGGGTCTGTGCAAGTTAGCACTGGCAACGTTCAAAACAGAATAGCTTGTAGTTGCTGAAGCCAGTAAATTGTATGATCTAGAAGCCGTGAAAATAAATATAACCTGTGTGCGAAAGACATTTATCAAGAAGAGGTGGCATTGATACTTGTCTCTCAGAATCTTTAATTTTACCCAGTGGCCAGAAATCTGCGGTTTGATTTTGTTGTCCACTTTTTTCATTAAAAGGGGCTAAATGAAGTAGCATCGAGGAGGTGTTTCTTTTCCTCCATATGCTGCCCTGTGTCAGAGTAGCAGCCTCTTGCCAGAAGCATTCAAACTCCAATCAGGGTAGCTTGCATAATGAGTGAGGCCAAAAACTTAAAAAAAAGGCAAAAATGAGGTGTTCATGTCCTGAAATCTTTCTGGCAGTTTAGGAAGTTGTGGAGTCAGAAAAATAGTCACTATTTTGTGATAAAATATTTGTGTCTACTTTTTCATAATAATTCAAAAATCCTAAGATCGGTCAGCTGTAAAGATTTGGGGCTTTTCTTCTGGCCCTTGTAAAAAATTACATAGCAGGATGTTTCCATTGTCACAGTAGGTAAAAGTGTAGGATCTTACTAATTCAGTGTATAGAAACATTGTGCTTCTTAGCGAGTCTTACTGCTGCAGCCTAATGATTAGAGTTTTGCAGAATATGTCAGCCCTCTTGCTCTGCCACCATTGGAGAGTTAAAAGTGTTGCTGCTCTAATTCAGTGAAGCTCCAGAAATACTTATAGAAATTACAATTTAATTAGTCAACCTTTCATGATTTTACTCGAATATCTTCTGCCCACAAACCAAGGGAAGCAAAGCCCTATAAAGATACACTTTATAATCAGAACATGTTATATATGAATTTGGTAAACTGATCATTCCCTCCATTCTCAGTAAATTTTATTAGTACAACTTCTCCACAACGACATGATTTGTTTGTAGTAACTAGTCACTAAAACCACATAAAACATGTTAGTGTCGGGAGCACCTTAAGCTCCATATGCTGAAAGCCAAAAGCAATTTTTTTAAATCAGCTTTTTCTGTAATTTATTGGAAGATTTTGTTAATAAGATCTGTCAACTGGAACAGCTCATTCTGCACAGCTGATGATTTTTATAGGTTATGATCTTAATATGAATCATAATCTCCAATCAACTGTATTTCTGGTGACATCTTATATTTAAACATTTTATTTTTATAACTCAGTAGTAAGGGGCTGCCACATATACCGATAAATTAAATCTTACAATATTCATCTCAATTTCTGGGAATTTTGCAATTTTGATAGAGCTACTAATTTGCTATTGTGAGATGAGTAGAAATAGGTTTTTTCATTAATTAAAAAAAAAAAATGTTGAAGAAAACCAAGGTAAAAAGAACAGCTTCTGAGATTTAAAAGGCTTTTTTGCGTCTGGTGGGAAAGTTTATAGACACGTTATGTTGCGTGACTTGGTTCAGATTCACTGCCTTGTTAGGGCTTGTAATTTGTACTATTGCTTTACATTTGCATTCTATGTATTGCATAGGAAGAATGGAATTCAATAGCCATAAAAATAATTGCAGGTTATTACATAATGATGGTGCTTGTTTTATCTGTCATGGTCCACCCATAGTATGTTGAACAAGCAATGTACAGTGGTCTTAAACTGGGAAGAGGATCTTGGATATATATGTATTTAACTTAACTTTTTCTTTAGTTCTCTGTTGCTGTTTATACTTGAATGAAAAAATATTTGAGGAGTTGTTGAGCATAGAATATGAGCCTAGCAATGAACTGTGGAACTCATTAACCAGCAAATCTGCATTTGCAAATGTAGAAGTACATAAAGCGTGATGGTCGGGTGTGAAGAAGGATATTTCAGTGCTGAGCCCACAGCATCTTTCTACTGTTAGGTTTCTTCCTTAGGCTTCAGATGAGGGCTTAAGTCCTAGAGCAGCTCATATTTTGAGGTTTTAAAGTCAATTTTGTACATAAAAGTACTAGTTATTTACTGTTATAGTGATTTGGTTGGTCTAGTGGTTCAGGTTTCTTTTTTTGTTCTGGCTTTCAGATTAGTAGATTATGCCTGTCTCGTAAAAAAGAATAGTACTAACACGAATGTACGTCTGTATGATGATTTCATATGATTCTTAGTCACTCTTGTTTTGGATTCTGTGATTTGCATTGGTAACTTTTCTCTGATAAATAAACAGAAGTCTTTGACGGGTGTCAGCCTAAAAAGGTTTGGGTTTTTTTAATATGTATCTGAGAAAAGCCTGCATAGCAGAGTGTATTACACTGCTCAATTTTATTTGGTTTCGTAGGTTTTAATGTTTGAGCCAAAAATATAAAAACAGGGGAGGAAAAAAAAAGCTTTACTGTTTAATCAGTTACTCTCAGCAGTAAACATTCTGAGGTTGGATGATCCATCACATTTATTTTTGTCTAATTGATACTGACAACGTCATTGATCATAATATCATGAAACATAAAGTTAAAAAAAAAATCTAGCATGTTCTGCTATTTTGCTTCCATGTTACCAAAAGAATGCACAGCATTTTCTCCACTCATTGCTAATGAATAATGTGCCATGTTTCTATCAGCTTTGCATTTCTATAGATACTTCGCTTTAGGGCAGTAGTTGCTCGTTAAAAAAAAGGCATATTTTGATATTTCGTGTTTTAGAGGAAGACTTTAAATGGAGAAGGCTAAAGGAAAGACTGCCTTGTCCAGCATCATCCATGTGAGACAGTGAAAGATAAATAAAACTTAGACCTGTTGACTGTCTAGTTCTGTTTTAACGATTTAAGTGTTCATGCTAGGACTTGTATGTCTTTTATGTGCTGGGGCCTGTAATCGTTGCAAACAGCACGTCCATGGGAGAGATGGGGCAGTGGGGAGAAGCATTAATTTGGCTTCATTGGATGCAATTAGGTGTGCTCCTTAGGTCTTAACAGGTTACCAGTACATCAAAATCTGGGCAAAAAGGTGTCTGTGAATTAAATGTTGGTTTTCCATTCCATGATCTGTCTGGACTGCGCATAAGATATTTAAGTATACTCACATAATATAGATAGGAAGTTGTTCTGCTGAAGGAAAATAGTGAAATACAGTTAAACTACTAATGCTGCTGCAAGTCTTACCATTCTTTGTCATTTTAATAATTTACTTACTGGAATTAGCTTTAGTAATAGACTGCTGGAATATGTACCTTTCTTAGTATATCTAAACATATTTATATATTTGGAGATATTCTGTGTTTTGCTGTAACATCTTTTCAGGTCCAGAAAAATGTTAGACAAATGTGACTGATGCCTTGACTAAAACTGATGACTGACTGATGGTATGTAAATAATCAGCTACTCATTTGCAAGAACCCTGAGGACAATGTGTTGGTTAACAAAGAATAAACAGGCTTGTTCCAAATTATTATTTTCATTGTTTAGCATTTATAGTGCGTGTCCTAGATAAAATCATTAATTCTACCTCATTTCACCTAGACTCACGACTTTTGTAAGTAATAAATCCTATTTAATTTTCATCTTACTATTGTTAAGTGATCAGATTAGCTCTCAGCGTAGGTCAAATTATACAAAGGTTACCATTTTGACATACCTATAAGTATTGCCTCTTTCTGTCTACATAGGCTAGATGAAAATAGTAACTGAGCATCTCACAAGTTCTGATTTAATATCTTGTTCACAGTAGTTGTGACATATGGAAAAAACCCTCTATTTTTTACACTGGACTTGAAGTATGGTGGAATTAGGTGTATAATACAAATTTACAGTGTAATCCTGAGCCGTCAGTAGAGGCTGTCCACGGCTTTACCCTGAATGGTGTTCCTAGTCTCCCTCTCTTTCTATAACCTTTGCAATTCATCACAATTACAACGAGCATTCATTCATTCAGGTCCAGTGCATTTTGGCACATTTTTCTTGAAGGAAAAACAAGCCACTGCTGGCAGCAGGGAAAGTTGTATGACTTCAGCGTTGTTGATTTTTCTTGTAGGCCATTTTTCCACTGTTAGGGATTTTTATGTTGTCTCTCCTTAAAATTCTTTACTGTTCATGTCTGTCTTAAGTACCTGTTGATTTTAGTTATCATGGACACCTCTTAACATTGGGACAATAACTTACAAGATCTTATATTGACTCATAAGTCACCTTTTCCATTGGAAAATTGTACACTGCTTTCCCCCACTCCTCCCCCCCCCATACTGAATAGTTACACAACAACAACAAAGCTTCCCCTGAGCATTCAAAAGACCATGGCTTAGAGTTCCCGCTACTGGTCCAAGCAATAATAAGCATTTTGTTTCCATTTCTGAAAGGAATGAGATGCTCTCTGCATGCCACTGACAGGGGTCAGTAGCAGTAAAATCATTACAGGTACATATTATTTCTCAGGATCAGGCTCTTGTTAATATTAGATGAAATGGAGTGTCTCTGATGCTTAGAGCTTCCATGATACCTTCCTTACAAAGTTCCCAGAGCCCAGCTGTGTTCTGCATGAAAGAAAAGCATTGTAGCTGTTTCACTGGTTTAAGAAAAATAAATACAATAAAAGCAAATAAATGAGAGAGCAAGGGGGACATGAAATCTGGCTTCCTGACTGTCTGACAGTCCTCTGTGTGAGAAGTATCTAAGATAAGCTTTAATTTTATATTCTTTACACTGCGTTTTGTCGTTGTTTACAAATGGAACACTTAATTTCTAGGTAGAATTTAGTTCTTTGCGTATGCATTTTGGTTTATGCATATCATGTATTTTGACAGTGTATGTAAAACGCTGTTAAAATGGTAGTAATTTCTAGGCTTTGTTCTGTGTAATTAACCTTGACTGCACAAGAACGTTACTGAACAGAAGAGCTGTTTATATAGCATTAAATACTCATTTTTAAATGACAATTCAAGCCGCTTTTGCAAGTTCTTTTTGTCTGTGTGTGGCTTTTTTAATTTAAAATCAGAAACCTTTGAGACTTTATTTCAAGACGTGGCAATTGATAGATGAATACTGGGCAATAAAAAAATATTTTGAGCAGGCAGTGTATTTGGAATAAAGAACAGTGACCAGGATTTACACAACTTGCCTAGTAGTGGTGGTGTTAATAATATGAAACTTCAGGACTGCATGCTTTATGAGCTTTCCTAAAACAAAAGAAATGTTGGAACGAAATTACCAGAGGGATTCTTCTGGTTGCAATAGCGAATGTTTCATGAGAAGCTGTGCAACTGAATTTGTCATAAACAAGACTGGCATTTTACGATTGTCTTCTTGCAGCATCAGTTTTACAGTATGGCAGCAACATAATAACTGAAATATTCTCCTTCTTTTTTGTGTTCACCACATGTTGCCAGTTCCTTCTTGAAACCATGTCTGATCAAACTGCAGCCCAGTTTACAGACCTTCAGGCAATGATAGTATCAGATTTAGGAGACTATACCTGTGAAAGCAACTTGGAGTCGTATATTATCTTTCTGACTCATGTGAGGCAGCATTGCAATATGCAGAATTATTTTTCCTTGGCTTCTTTATTTATAAATTCTGTGAATATAACTGGATATATTTACCTCTCCTAGAAAAATGGTGTACAAGGCTTTATGCCAGTGATACCTTTTGATAATAGTGATAATAACATTTTGGTAGCTACCTGTGTGTGAATAAACAGTATATTAATCAAATGCTCCAGTGCTAAATAAAAAATAAGGAATAGCACTATAAAGTTAATTTAAAAGCAAAGAATTGAGAATAATTGGAAGCCTAGTAAGAAAAAACGATCCATATAAGGTTGATAAAAATGCAGTCTACGAAGTTTGGAGAGATGCATTTCCAGGAAACTTCTAAAATTATAATAGTGATCTGTATAAATAGGATTTAAAAAAACCCAAATATATATATATAATTTTTGCCATGCAATTCAGCAAGATAAAAGGTGAGTCTGTGTTTAGTAGTTGTGGATGCCTCATCCCTGGCTGTCTTCAAGGCCAGGCTGGAGGAGGCTTTGAGCAACCTGGTCTAGTGGAAGGTGTCCCTGCCCATGGCAGGCGGGTTGGAACTAGATGGTCTGTAAGGTCCCTTCCAACTCAAACCATTCTGTGATTCCATATTTGAACAGAGCAAGGTGATGCGTGTAGTTTCCTGTCACACACAGAAGTAGGTTTAAGGTTTTTAAGTAAAACATCCAGATTTATGAGCAATAAAAATAGTGAAGTTTCATGTAGGTTTAATCCTTTGTCTCCTGGAATCTCTGCCCTGTGGTTGTCCATGTGTACCATATAGCAGTTGGTCAAGTGAGATGATGGGAAAGTGTTTTCACTGTCTGACCCCTCAGTTGCCACCATTCATAGCAAGTTGAATTTACCTGTTGCAATATTTAGTGGGGTAATCAGTTGTCTGTCTCCTCTGCCTGGCTGCTGATCTTCAAATAGCTTTGATGAACTTAATTATCTTTGAGACTGAAAACAGGATGAGGAGAGGAGGAAGAGGGCGGGAGGTGTCTGAAAGTGTGCTCACATGTGCGTTGAATCTGAAACCAAATTACAAGGGGGAAAACTTATTACAGTGTGTGTACATTAGAATGAAGAACTTGCTGACACTGAAAAATTTTTTCATCATCCAAGAACTGGAACAATTTTGCTCAAGTGGGATGAATGCCCAAATAGAATATTTATACTTGCTTAGCACTGAGACATTTGGTTCAGTTTGTAAACTCCTTCTTGCAACCTAAACCTCTATCAGTGTTGTTTAAATCAATTTGGGAATATCCATCTAAGGGATTATACAATCTAAAATTACATCTTTAGTCAAATGATCAGTGCAAGAACATTTGTGGTAGGTCAAGGTGCAGTTGGTTTTCTCCTTCCTCCACTGAATTGTTCCTCATTGCTACTGTGAAGGAAATCTTTCCCTCCACATGAGCTAAGAGAATCAATAGGAAGTTTTCACTCTGAAGACAGCTTAACAGCTCATTTAATATGCAAAAGCTATTTTAGAGTCGGACAGAAAAAGCAAGAGTCTGAATTTGTGGAGAAAGGTGAATAATCTCTGCATTACCATATTAAGGCAATTTTGGAAGGTACAATCAATTAAGATATTTACAGCTGAACAAAACACATTAGACTCTGCTTTTTGAATCACAGAGAAAGAGTGGAAACAAGTCTTATCTGTTCATCTTTGTTCTAATTTTGGATTCTTTGAAAAATACAATGAAAAAGATTCTTACTGAGATTAATGTTCTGGAAGGTTACTGCATATAAACTCTTGAAAACTCTAGTTTGAAACTTTCACAGTATTGTCTCCAGATATTTATTTGTTTCTCCTGTACGTGAGTGGGTTCAGATCCTTGCAAAACTATTATATGGAGAACAAAGTACTTGAAAATGCTCGTTTTATTATTTTTAAGTAAGCAATTTGTTTGGGGCTATTTACTTTTTTTTATGCAGCCATTAATTGCAAACCAGCTTCTAACACACTGAAAACTAGACAAATACACAGCAAAGCATTTATCAATGCAAATGGAGAAAGGAATATTCAAAACTCCACAAAAATACCTTGACAGTGTCCTGTTAAGTAACTATCTGCAAATATAGTAATTCCATTATTTTAATTGACTCCTTTCTTTATTAATCAATGACCTTATTCTCTTAAGCATATCTGTCAGGACATGTCTTCCTAACAAATCTATTCAGCCTGGAGCATGTAAGGCATTAGCCTCATCTTCAAACTGTGTTAAGTCAAGAAATGTTTTGGTAATGTGGGCATCGCTTGTCCAAGAACATTAAGAACCTTGGTCAGGATCTTTTTAACCATAAAAGGATTTGTGTTATGCTTTCTTGTTTGGTGTAAGTTGGAAGGGAGTGGAAAAAAAGTACAGAAGGAATTTTTATTACAGAGAAGTATTTCCCTCCAAATAGTACATGAAGGAATACCATGTCTGAAAAAAGATTTCGTTGGCAGGGGAAGAAGTCTGAACTACATATTGTCGCTGATAAATGTTTTAGCTGTAGATGAATAATGTATTTAAAATTCAAATTGGTGTAACAGCAGAAACATAAAAGGTTAATTTTTAGACACCTACTTTTTTTTTAATCTGTTTTTGAAAATTGTTCTCTGGGTGCTGGTCCTGACTTCCCCCTTCTCCCCCCTCCCCTCCCCATACCTAGGGAATGTTACCAATTGCAGGTGTTTAGAACCTTACCTGTAAAATGAATAAGAAGTAAATTAACTCGGCATTGTGTGGTTCCAGGAATTTGCATAGGAAGAGAAGAGTTTTTCAGAGCAGTTCCAATCTGGTGGTGTACAGATGTAATTGTTAGTGAAATGTTTTATTGCTCTTCAATATGTTTTGTATTTCTTCTGAGAATGATAAATTCCTGGTTATTTATATTATTTATGGGGGAAACATGATACATTTTATTTTAAGATGTAAAATCATAGAAGTTCAAAAGTGAACAGCTTCACACTCTTCAATAATTTCCATTGATTTTTAACACGATATTTTCTTCTAAATTTAAGAATTTTTTAATACTGCTAATCTCGAGCTCACCTTTAGTGACCAGAACTCTTGAGGACAGTAAGAGGAAAGTATGGTCCCATTTGTTTCCACGGGTGATGCACACATTGGTATATTACACGTAAGTATGCAACACGTCATCAACTGTGGAGATTGTGAATGTTGCTGGGACTGTGCAAAAATACCCAAAAGCATACTGATATCGTTAAAGCCTCTGTTGCAGTGAGTGTCTGGGGTTTTTTTGTTTTTTTTTTTTCCCTCCCTGTATCTCATGGTGATGAAACTACATCTCGATGTGAAGGACCGAGAAGCACAGATTTTATATTCTGTTTTGATTTCCACAAACATTCTTGAGATTCAATCTGATGCTGAAAGGAGAAGTCACATCATCTCTTGGGTTTTCAGGCATAAAATGGGGGGAAAAAACAATTGTGAAACTTTTGACATATAATTTCACCTTGATATAATGTTTCTTTATTGCAGTCTTAAATTTCTTTCTGCAACGAATTATTGGTTGTACAGCCATTCCAGTGGTTTGGAAGCATTTACATGCCAAAAAGGCAGGTAGACAAGTTTTTCAATTAGTGTGTGTGTGCCTAGTATGTGCTTATAATTTCAGAGCAGTAAAAGGATTCCTGAGTACTTGTCTTTTGGGGTTTTGTTTTTGGTTTTTTTCTTCTGTGAAGGACTTGGGAAATGAGAGTAAAGTTTACTGATTTCTGCTGTATTTTTCCTAGTGTGTTTTAAAGAAAGTTGGATGTCTTGCAAATACAAGATTTAAAATGTAGATTTCAATCAATAAACACCTACAGAGCAATATATTTATAGAGAAGTACACTGTATGAAATGTATATTGCCATATAATTTTTTGGAATGATGGTATAGCTTCACTGAATCTTCCTTCTCATATTTTCTTACAAAAATACTGAAAATAGTAGTACAGTTAGAGTAACTGATTATTAAATGATTTGACTTGAGAGTCAAGTCACGTGCATTCGAAAACAAGGAATCCCTGATATACTCAGCTGTCATAAAAAGTAGTTTAAAACAATGTTTTGTCTGGAGTGAAGAGCAAGTGTGTACATCATGGTTGGCGGGTTTTCTTCTCAGGTTTGTGAAGAAGTAATCATTACACCTCATGTTGTGGGAAAGGTGTTTTTTCCTGTGTTAGGAAAAAAAAATAGAGGCTTATGCTTCTGGAAGGTGATCAAGGCAAGAAATATTATGAGTCCTGTTATGAAACCAGTTGCATGCAATTTCTAAAAAACAAGTATTTCGGATGTCCTTATAGAAAGGCTGGTCTAATGGCCCAGTTGGTGGAGTGTGCGCCAGTCTGAGACAACTGAATTTTTTATTCCATGAGATGTAATTTGCCCTCATTGAAGTCACCAGGAACATGATCAGAGAGCTGTATTCATAAACATAGATTTTCAAACCATCTGAAATATGAAGGGTAATTATATGGCATTATATATAAAGGCTTCTTTGTGTTATATGGTTGTTCTATTTCAGAGGGATAAATATATACAAGAATTGTGGGTGTGTCAGAGCAACAAAACTGGTTCAGACAGGTAAAAGCATTTGAAGTGGTGTCTTTTGCACCAGTAATAGTTTTGAGTTTGTCTCAATATTTCTGCATGAATATTATGAATCCTGTTTTCGGGGATTTATTACTCCTATAAAAGTATCAGGTCGAAATCTGGCTCATCTGACAAATTATTCTTTCATTCTTTCTCTTTTAATAGATTTTGATGCTGTCTGGTAGTGGAAATGCTTCTGCAACTTGAAATTCTTTCTTGTTCATTAATCATTTGGTAGTAGTTAAAGGAATCAAGATGCTTAGACTTCCTTGTGCTGTATTGATGGAGAACTTAGCAGTCAGGAGCAAAAAAATTTAAAAATACTGACTTAAGATCAATAACATGAATTAATCTGTACATTTTAATATTGGGAAACTGGTTTATGAAGTTTTGCTAGGGTCATGTGGAAATGGAACAAATAAATTCTGATAGTTGAGATTTTTAAACCATGGAGTATCAAATACAATAATTATTCTATCTGCTAATTTAGTTGTGGCTGTCAACCTAAATTTAGTATGTTATTTATTAATAGGTAGGTACAAACTGTTCCGTGTGCTAATTTTTGTCCATTGGAGTATTTGTTTATCATGGTTGAACTTCATGTAATTTAAGGAGCTGTCATTCAGTAGATGTTTTTAAATCTTCAAGTAGTATTCTTTGATACAGCAGTGTTGGAGGAAGAGAGGAAATGAGCAATTTTATTAATTTCATCTGAAATTGAAAAGGCTCAAAATAATTATTTTAAACATTAAGTTTTGCTTTAGTTGTAGATATCTTTTAAATAATTGTTTCATCCATTTCAAGTATAGCTTGAATTGCTACCAGTATAGTCTGAATTGTACCAATACATACCATTATATATGAATTTAGTTTTGCAAGTGTTTACAGGATAAGTGCTGTGCCAATGCTTTTATGCTACTCTATTAAAAGAAAAAATATTGAATGTCAGTTCACTATGTCAAAATTAAGCAGAAAGCAGTGGAAATGGTATTGTAATCTATCCACATCAGTGAAGGCATGCATCGAATTCACTTAATGTTAAATTTAAGTAGACTCTCATTGGTGAGACATAAGTGTCGTTCTCTTGTTGCCTTCATTAGCAAGTAAGCATTCAGGCCTTTAGATGGAAGTGGCAACTCCCTATGCATGATTCAGCCTCTATGAAAGAAACTTATTTATGAAATTTTATTACAGAATCACAGACTGGTTTGGGTTGGAAGAGACACCTTAAAGACCACCTAGTTCCAACCCCCTTGCCAGGGGCAGGGACACCTTCCACTAGACCAGGTTGCTCAAAGCCTCATCCAGCCTGGCCTTGAACACTTCCAGGGATGGGGCATCCCCAGCTTCTCTGGGCAACCTGTTCCAGTGCCTCACCACCCTCTCCTGGAAGAACTTCTTCCTGATATCCAATCTAAACCTCCCCGCTTCCAATTTAAACCGGTTACCCCTTGTCCTGTCACTACAGGCCCTTGCAAAAAGTCCCCCCCAGCTTCCTTGTAGCCCCTTCAGGTACTGGAAGGTGCTGTAAGGTCTCCCCGGAGCCTTCTCTTCTCCAGGCTGAACAAGCCCAACTCTCTCAGCCTGTCCCCATAGCAGAGGTGCTCCAGCCCTCTGAGCATCTTCGTGGCCTCCTCTATCCAGTACACAAGCATTGGTATTCCCTGTGCGGAGTTATTTGTTACCAGTGTCTGGATTGCTGACAGCTTCGGTATCAGTTCTGGCAAGATTGCAAAACCTGTCATGATTATTTCTGCCCTAGCCAAGTTTTCTCAACACAGAGCTCAGCCCCTAGCACCAGAGGTATGATTGGTTAGTGCCACAGTATTTCTTGCTCTTCTGAAGGCAGTGACTTTCACCTGCTTCCTTACCTGCTACGAAACTGTTCTGGAACCTCTAACCCCCCACTACATCAATGGGAGCAAGTGGAAAGGATAATAAATAAGGCATCTTGGCTTTCAGAAGTAGTATTGGAGGGTATCTTGATCACAGCTACAGTATTCTTTGCAACATCTCTGGAATTTTTATGTGCCTGCAGAAGCTCTACATTGTCTAAGACCAGTTTTATCTTCTGATTCTAGACTCAGAACTAAATGAAGACAGAACAACACTGTAGATCCGAAAGCAGATTAATCTAACTCATGACTACCATATCGCTGGTAGTGGTGTCAGAAGTTTATCCTTCTTGTTGACTGGGTTTTTTCTTAATGAGGGTAACAGTTTTCTCAGTATCATAGCTGAGTACCCTCAGACCACCTGTCATTAGGTTTCCAGGTACTGAATATGGAATATTATTAAGTTTCCTGGTTAAAAAAAATCCAAACAAACAAAAAAACCAAACCAAACAAAAAAAAAAAACCCAAACACTCCAAAAGTTGGATCTTGATAATATATTGGAGGAATCAGAAGTTTTTTACTGATTCAAAATATGTGAAGTGGCATCATTTAGAACATAAGTGAAATTGAAGATCAGTATTTAATGACAAGGGATTTTTTCAAAGTTGGAAAATATCTTCTAAACTTCTTTGTTAGAATAACATTGCATCTCAGTTCTCGTGAAAACTGTAGCATCCTAAGTTTATTTAATTAAATTCAGCTTTGTTACGTGGAAATTAATGCAAAGATATATATTCACAAACTGCCTAAGGCTCATAAAAAGATATGAGTCCTGTCTAGTGAGCAGACACCAGGTAACTACAGCATTGCTTAAGGTTGCTGTGGTTACTGTGACTGGGTTTGTGCCAGCACCTGTTTAAAGCTCAGGTTTTTCATTCCATTACCTACGTTCCCGGGGTAATTACAGCCAAGAAAATGGATCTCCTATTGGACTCTGCATTTACAGTAATTTTACTGTGTTAGATTGTGGAACAGTGTTTAGGTCACTGGAAATGTACATATTCTTCTACTAAACATTTTTAGCAGAAAGAGTTGATCATGAGCATCAAAAAATATCTGTAAGACCGAGTGCCTTGTGTCACTTGTGTGCCGGGCCACAGCAGTAATTTTCAGTCCCATTAATTGTCTTGGATAATGCATTTTACCTATAATTAATGAAAATATGATAGAACAAGAATGACATCACTTCGTATTTCATATGAAATGAATGGAAATTTCACAGACTATGCCTTGAAATTAACTTCTGTAGTATGAAGACTCAACACAATATTTCTTATCCACCTGTTTCAAAATCTGATCTGCTATAGTATCGGTAATCTCCAAAGGAAACACACATTTCTATGTCCTTGCCAGTTAGCAGGGGTTTTTGTATAATCAAGTTAGCAGGTCATGAAGTATGGGTATTTAGAGAAAGGTCACTTCACGTAAGCATAGTGAAACTAAAGTGTTTCTCACAACTGAAGAAAGGATTTTACTGTTCATATTAGCAGACAGTGCACTGAAATATTTTATTTGAACTGAAACAAAGAAGAGACACTTGTTTATGAAGGATTATTTAAAGTGTAACACCTTTGCTGGAGTCTGGTAGTGAATGTTCTAAATGGGTGGGTGTTCGTCAGCATATGTAGGTATGAAACAAACTTTACAGTATCATAGCGTTTCTTCAACAAGCAGCAGGGGAAGACCTCACCTGCTTTGTTCAAGGAGTACATTACAGCTTGATGAAAGTCAGAAATGTCTATGCCCACTCTGTCCTCCCTGTTTCTCCTTCCCCTACTAGCTGTTCAGCATTTCTGTTTCCAAACATAATTTCAATCAAGGAAGAATAATCAAAATTCTGATCTCCCCCACATAAGGAGTACATTTTTTACAGACTTTGTACCTTTAAAGTTCTAACTTACCTCCTGTTTAGTTTTTAACCTTCCCATAAATCAAGGCAACATTTTTTCTGAACCTGTTTTCTCAGAAAGGGAATGGATGACTTCCAGAGGAGCTAAACAAAAAGCAGTCATTTCACCGTCAGACTTGAGCCTGCACTCTCCAGGCTTCCTGAACCTTAAGTACAGCTTGTCATGGACTTGTGCAAGTACCCATCATAGTCATATCAGCCATCTATCTGCCTGCACAACAGCATAGATTTCCATTTTCTTTCTCAAGAATGGCTTTTTAATTGGAAATAACAGCCTCTGGAAGGAAGAGAGTTCTGCTGACATCCTCTGAACAAATTTCCACAAAGGAATTCTTCATACATTTTTGCATCAAGGGTTTACCTACCATATTTCAGATAAACCACATCGTTCATTTAGCTGTAATTTTAGCATGGTTTCATAAGAAAAGAAGGCATGAATGATTATATAGTCTTGAGTGTGTCTGTTCTCCTTGCACGTCAGTATGTTCCAGTGTGAAACTGTCTATGGCAAAGAATGCCCTACAGTTAGTTCCTTTTCTTGTTCTAAGATAATTTGTTGTGAGAGCTATAAAAATGAGTTAATTACAATACAAAGCAAACAAATATTAGGAAAAAAGTTGGGATGTTTAGTTTTGTCTCTGGACTTCCCTGATACCTTTATACATCTGCCTTACAGAGTAAAGACTTATGAAAGGGGCTGCTCCTCTTCTAACAATAGAGCATCAGACACGTGGTTGCCACAAAACCAGTTATTACAGTGCAACTAATAATTATAGTAATCTTGTGAAGATTAAAGTTTTAATGTAAAGCATCTTGGAAACCAATTTCATAGATACGAAAATACCTGCAGAGAATATTTCTTAATGTGGGAACACGCTATGCTTGATTAATGCAGTGGGGTTTAAACTGCTCTTAGAAGGAATTAAATAAAATTTTGAGGGGAAGAAAATAGAAACAAATCTGTGGGTGTTGACTAGTCCTAGTGGAAAAGGATATCTGTTCTATATTTATTAAAAACAACCAACCAACCACTTACCATAAACGCATCTGTTTGGACACGGGGTAGCCTTAAGACAAACTGGTGTCAAGTAAGTGCAGTTGTTCTGAGTAAAGACCAAGACAGACGTGTTTAAGTAACCAGCTAGTATTTCAGGCTGAAGGCATTCAAGCAATTGAAACTTCTGTTCCCAGAAAGATCACATAGGCCGTGGAAATAAAATATATTAAAAAACCACCCCACAAACCAAACAAAAAACTTGATAGTCCTTCAGTTAATTTAAGATAGTGAGGAATTGAATGTGGAGGAAGACAAAAGGAAATGGCATAATTTCTTTAGAGAGAAGGAAAATATTGAAAGTCTCTTTTTATATAAATATTGCCATTAATAAAATTGGGAGAGTGTTAAAGCCCATCTGAAAAGCAGTTTCAAAAACAGACCTGTTGGAAAACTGGAAGACTCCAGAAGTTTTCGTATTGAGTAACTTAGAGTATAGGGGTTAAAAAGTATGTGCTCACAGGGAGCCAGCACGGTGGTTATTTCCAAAGAATATTTAATAATTTCTATTTATTGTTACTCAAAGATTCTGGGGACTTATCAAGAGAAACGAAGGCTTGATCTAGACGGAGCGGTCTGAATATTGCTGTGGTGCCAAGTACAAGTAAAGGGAAGAGTAGCTTCTGTTGCAGACCATGTATTTAGCTGTATGGAGAGAGAAAAGTCTTGAGTTTCATAGTAAATGTGAAGTTTGTGTTCATGACGTGAATAACTGTCTGGGCTGAAAGGTCAGAAGTTGGCAAGACTGTAGTGTGGATCCCAAACCGAGCAGCAAGAAGAGGAAATAGAAGGATCTTCACTTCTGTTTCATTTCAGGTAATGACTGCAGTGACCCTCTAGTAACTAAAACATAACTTTTAAAAGAAAAACCTGTACGTATACCTATATGTATGTGCACCTGCATATGCCATGGGTATATCTGAGGAGCTTCTCATCGTTATGATGGCACTGTGCAAAGGAGGGTGGAGATTAATAAACTGGCATACCTTCTCTTGAAATACTATCTTTTAGCATACTCAGCTGTGGGGCACTTTAACATGGGTTGCAGTTAGTGCTGTTTCTTGAATTGCTTGAAACTAATTGAAGCAAAATACTGTAAATTTTATTATAGGGAACAGCTGTACCTTTGGAAGAAATACCCAGTAGAACCATAATTGAGGATCCACTCCAAGTGCATGTAACTCTATGGAGCTATATTTAGATTGTAAAATTAAACCAGTCTGAGTTAAGGTCGTATTTCTGGTTGATGAATGATTTGTTTTCCTGGATTTACTGTTTTCAGTGATTCTAGGATTACAGTGACATTTATTATATTTAAAGCCTAGATGAGTATTAAGTGTAACCGTAAATTTATAACAGTTTTTGAAATAAATCGGTATATTGACTATTTGCCCTTGCTTTTGCAAATATCAATGACAATATAGATTTAGTTGAAGTCAGGACTATTATAACTGTCATGTAAACATGAGTTGTTATGTTGCTAATGAACTGCATGTAACAGAAACACATGGCTAGCAGAATTTTTAGTTTAATCCCATGGCAATATAGTCTGCAGTAGTGTGAAGTTAACACAAAAGAAGGTCCATTGTCTGCATAGCTGTAAAATAAATGTCAGTATTGGATTTCAGTATTGATGTCTAGCAGTTCAGTTTATTGTGATGAAAAAAAAAATATTCATACGCTTCACGGATAGCTTCTGAATTTTATTTTTTTTTTTAAATACACAGCCTGTTGTTTTACTCTGTTCGCAGTTTTACTTGATAAGTTTTTATATTCCCTAATACTTCACAAGACCTTACACTAGAACTGTTTCTGGGATTCCCTATGTGATGTTGTTTCTTTGTAAGCTGTTGCAATTATGACTCTACAGAGAGCCAGAGTCTCCTGTTAGATCTTACGAAGAATATATTGCCACTAGTTAGCAATACTGTTTATTGTATTCAATCTTAATTAGAGTGAGCTTGTAGGCAGCTTTATCTCATGGCTTATACTTGAGCCATGCTTATGGTTTCTCAACCTTTTTATTTGAAGCTAGATGTGATATCTAGCTTAAAATATTTTCATCAACCCTTCTCATTCCATAGTATTTTTTCTATTTCCAAAGAAGTAGAAATTCATGCTTTGGGTGGTTGTGGGGTTTGGGGCAGAATGTGCATGTAGGTGGTTTTCTTCCGTGGCTGCCGTGGAGGGGCAGCATACAGAATGAAAACAGTGGGCCAAAATTTCAAGAGTTCTTAATATTCAGAAATTAGCAAGTTAGGATAGGCTTCTAACATTATGTTAGGACCCTTAGAAGTAAAAGATGAGACATATTTATTTCTAAATAAACACCATAAAGTGAAAAAAGAGGGATTTTCTTGTGAAATATCAAGGTGGTAGAAGCAATTTTACACAGGCTTGCAAAAAACAAGTTGCTGTTGGAGAAAAATTTTCCTGAATTTGGCAGTCTTAGAGAATTCCCAGAATGTGACTTGAATCTTCACTCTCCCTTGATTCTTAAAATGCTGTTGGCTACAGTTTTGTCTCTGATAAGCAGAACTGTTTTCTAAGTGACTTCTTAGTAGAAAAGGTTCAATGGTTTTGAACTTAACAGCCTCCTAATGTACATAGGACTTTAAAACCAGCAGTGTTAAATAGCAATAATCTGTTGTTTTTCACAATGACATCTTAAGTATTGGCTTCTTGGTTTTTTTAGCTGGCGGTTACTTCGGTTTTCTTATGTTAATATTATTTTAAAAATAATATCCAAACCTGTACTTTTCTTAAGCTCTTTTTAAAATTCGTAATATTTTGTCCTCAAAGAAGTGTCATACTGGGTCCCACTACAGGTGTACATATATGAAACAAACAAAGGACTACATCCTTTTGAAACACACCTGTAGGAGAACTGAGGTTTATGAAGACATGGGAAGTAGAAGAGTTACCGTTGTCTGTCAGAGCACTCTTAAGTGTTCATAACAGCAGGATGGAACCCAGTGAATAACCGTCCAGCAAATCCCACCAATTGTGAAGTTTGAACATCAAACTTCAATTATTTCTTTAAGTTCTTAAATTCACTATTTCAAAAAAAAAAAAAAAGAAAATTAAACCATCAAATGCTCTCTCTTATGGGACAGGGTAAGAAACTTCCAGTTCAAACAATGTTGTCTTGATCCAGGTCTTGCTTGTGTGTGATGACATCACCCTCCTTAGCAAAGAACATACTGCTCAGTTTTAGGGACAGAAAGCTCAATATCTGACTAAGTACAGAGGGTATTCTGCTGTTTTGATTTGCACCTGCTGGGATGCTGTGCTGAAGCTGTTGAGCACATGCAGGTGAGTTTGGGCCTTGTGAGAGCATTCAGGTTGGATTAGATTTACAGAAAATTAACCATTAAACCTTTGAACAGACAATTGAAAATTGAAAATTCAAGGTTAGTATCAGTATTAGTGGCCTTTGAACATGCATCCTTTTCATTACAACAGCTCCAGGTGCTGTAAGAGAGTTTAACAATACTTCAGATTCTTTAACCCAAGTTGGTGATGGATGCAGTAATGGAACAGATAGGGGAGATCTGGTGATCTTTTGAGTCAGTAATCAGGGAAATCTCATCAGTCTTTCATCTGGAAACATGTGATGTATTATTCCAGCAACTAACACTTTAGTTCATTGGATCCACACCTGAGCTGGACACCCTGTGTTTCAGGCACGGTCTTGGGCAAGGTAAACAACAACACATGAGTCAGCCTTAACCTGAGCAGCGTGCTGAAGCCCGAGAGTTACATCTGCACACATACACAGTTGTGTGCATGATCACACCAAGCACATTGTTTGTTGGAAAGATGAATGTTTGTAAATAAGGTTTCGAGGGGACAGGATGCTCTGACTTGCATATTCTTTATACAAAGCAGAAAATACTCCACACAGAAACACGCTTTTTTTTTTTTTAGGATCCTGTGGACATAGATGTAATAAGGGGACAAAGGGCTAATAGAATTATCTCACAGAGAGATCTGTGTATTATACACTTGAAATGGGAATGCATAATAAACTGTTTGTGAATATAACGTGCTGTGGAATTTAATAAGAAACATTCCTGTTATTCTGAGGAAACAGCAGTTAACTAAAAAACTCACAGCAGTTAATACTGTCAATACTTGCAGCTTCTTTTAAAAGAAAATATTTCATTTTTTTTAAACCAGGTCAGCAACACACTAAACTGCAGTGCTGAAGGACCACTGAGCAAGTGTAACTTTCTTGTTTTTACCTTACACTTTGATTATTCACTTTTTCATCTGTGAAATCTTGTTGGTACTTCCTGGTTCACTGAAGATCTGTCTCAGAGTATGGTTTTACTCTGGCATTCTTGTTGTGACCCATGTGATCTATAGAATTTTGATTCTGCAGAGATAATCACTGAACCAGGAACACATAAGAGTGTGTGGAGAGCGGGGAGAAAAAGCTTTTATTGAAAAGTCTGATTTTTAAAAAATAAACATTTATGCTGTCTGTTTTTAGCAAGGAAATAACTTGGCACATGACAGGGGTAAGAGAGTGCCTGAACTGTGACAGGCTTAGAATTAATTATGTTACTACATAAGTCTTGGATCTCCATTGTTGATCATTTCAGATGAAAATTTTAAATAGAGAACATCTAAAACACTGATGATTACGAGTCCTCCATGCCCTGAAGACCCATACGGAAACATAAATACATATGTCAATGTCGTGTTTGTCCAAAATTAGCATGTCTGTCACTAATGTGCAAAGCCCAGATGAACAAAGTAAAGCCGCCTCCTTCTTCACTCTTTCTACCTCACTGTCCCCAAATGATTCCTGATTTGGGTTGCTGGTGTTATTAGTCCAGGTATTAATTTTAATACTACTTGTGCTTTGCTTGCTGTTTACGCATAACTTTCAATCGTGACTGTTTAAGGCATTCAGAGAGTGTTTACCATACATACAACCTTTTTCACAAAAAGCCAATCATTGTTTACAGCCAAGCTTTAAAGAGTCATTTATCCAGGATATGTGCTTATAAGAAAACATTTAAATTTTCAGTCTTACGGTTTCAGCCAGATCCACACACGTTTGCTCAGGTTGTACTTTCCTTTATTCTGCCAGAAGCACCATTGGTGCCAGTGAAGTAGCTTACTGGAGTGTTTGTTGGTAGAAGAAATAAGCTCTTGATTTTCAAGAAACGTTTTTGTGGTGCTGTTTAAAGATGAAAAGCTCTTTGTCAAGACATGGCAACACTGGCTTGGTCTGAGTGGATGCAACTGCCACTCACTGTTTAATAACAGGCAGGTTGGTCTCTATAAAAACTAAGCTTTGGCATCTCTGAACACTCTGTTCATCCCATTATCAGCTGGTAAGGGCAGAGGAAGGTGCTCCTGTCAACCTTAAGGTGCTTTGCTTGAGGTTTTATGAAAGGTATGGTAGTATTGGAATCTCTTTCCTGCCTACAGAACTTCATCAGAGTAATAGGGGCATCTTTCAGGTTAACCTATTTTTGTAATGGTAAAAGTGTGGTATTTTTACTTACTCAGTCTTCTTAGGAATTAGGGAAGAATTAAACAAAACAAAAATTAAGCACTTCTCTGTACTGTTGGATAAATTGATGTCCTGGGAAACAAATTTTTTCATGAATGTATGGAAAAATCAGGTCTGAGATTACCTCCCAGCAATCTAGATGCTTAATATTTCTCCCTATTTTGTGGGTTTTTTCCAATTTTAATTCATTTGCAGATACATTCCAAACTGTGTAAATGATGTTTTTAATCATGTTTTAATCTGAATGTGATACCTGATATTGGAGTAGGTAGAGCTAATGTGCTTATACTTAAGTTTCATCGAACAAATTGAAATTTAAGATCGTGAGCATCTTACTTAGCAGTTTCTTTTAAAAATATAAAATATGCCCTCTGTAGTATCATTAAAACATACCTAATAAATGCAGTTGTTCGGTGAGGAGTTAGGTTCAGTCAGTATGACGGAATGATCCTCGATTGCAAATGTATTTGTATTTCCTGTCTACAAATTGAATATGTAGAAACATTTTAGCTCATTTGAAATCAGTTGAGAAATACTAATTTTCGACTGCACTCACTACTAATTTTACACTGTGCCACACCTAGATTATTTATTACAAATTTGAGTCCCAAACTTACCAAAACATTTTTGTGACCTTAGAAGAAATCTGCCTTATTTTCCGAGATTGTGTTTTTCAGACCTAAGCAAACAGAATTGTTGTGGTGAATAATAAATTAATTAATCTTTATCTGCTTAAATGACATTGATCTTGAAAGTTGCGAACCTAACAGATATTTTCACGGACAAGAATGTTATTCGTTCTTTTCAACCATTAGTTTTTTCTTACGCTTTTCCTAACAGCCTTCTGTACCTAACTCTGACAATCAATCTTACCGTGAAAGCAGTGGTAAATTACTATGATCATAATAAAAGAAAATTATGTAGGCAAAACAGATCTCAAGTTTTTGCTTTAGAAAAGCACAATATATTTGTATGTAAAAGTCTGAAAACAAAACAAACAAAACCCCCCAACAGCAGCAAAAAAACCCTGCTCTGTCACTCACACCAACGGAATACTGCGTGCTTTCACGTCCAGTTATCGATGCCCAGTGGTGCACTGGGAGGGCTTGATGATACTTTTTTTAATACTTAGTAGATATTTTATTTTGTTTTAATGAAGAAAACTGAGAATATTGCCCTAGAAATTTGCTCTTCGAGTTCTGCAGGTTTGTTTCCAGACTCCAGTTTTCATGGAACTTTTCAAATGGGAATTACACTGGGCTCAAATGTGCTCTTTGCCCAGCCGGTGCGAGGCGAGTGTTTTGCCGTGTTACCGTGGAATAGGGGCTGTGTTTGGAACACTGCAATGCCCTGGGCAGTGCACGCAAGGTAACTGCCTTTGTTTTCATTAGATCCTATTTAAAGAATCAACACTCCTTGATCAGACCTGTTGGGTTTCCTGGAAGACAGGAGAAAGAATTTCCTGGAATAATTACATATTCTCCCTAGAGTGAAGCAGATTTCTCAGTCTTACTTGCCACTTCACATTCCTTAGCCTCTTTTCCCTTGGTGTGTTTTGTTAGGTTTGTAAAAAAAGTTAGCTATAGAAAAACCTTGGGAGAACATGCAGCTGCTTGTATGAGAGCTGGCTAGGGAAACTGCTATGTGGTCAGGGCATGAGCTGCTTGTGCTTTTTTTGACGGTTGTTTTTCACGTTAGTGCACACCGTCATTTGGAGGGAAAAGGCCAAACTTTGCTAACCATCGTGATGCAAGTAGCCCATTAGCACTAATGAAGTAAATAGTGTTGGTGTGTTCTTTGGTGCAACTCATGTTTTAGTTTCAAAAACAAATGCCATGGTTCATTTCGTTGACGAGTTGTTAGTAAGTGTGGTTCCAATACAGGGATGTATCATGCAACATTACACAGTTAAGTTTGTCCCTAAGATGACTTACCTTTCTGAATGCTTGTGATTCTCATGCGTTTTTCCTTGGAGACCGTTTTTTCTCTAGGAAGGTTCCTGAAATACACATTGCAGATTCCTGTGAAGCTGACTGGCTTAGTAGGGCTGTGAGGTACCACGGTCAAGTAGGCATCTCTTGAGAGGTTTTCACTTGTAATCTGGCTGCAGATGTGGAGACCAGCGCTGCCTCACTCTTCTGTGTTTTCATCCACATTCTGCCTTTGTTTTCCACCTTCCCCTCAACCTCCATCACATAACATAAATTGAGTTTATCCTTTGCTTGTATTATTTTAAGCGATGGGTTCCCCTCCCCATTTGCTGGCGGTTTCCATCCCTTCTGTTATCCTCATACCACAAAGACAATTATTGAGCAGTTGAGAGCTGAGAGG
Source organism: Eurypyga helias (assembly GCF_000690775.1). Classification (NCBI taxonomy): domain Eukaryota; kingdom Metazoa; phylum Chordata; class Aves; order Eurypygiformes; family Eurypygidae; genus Eurypyga; species Eurypyga helias. The sequence continues at coordinate 83,090 of NW_010262473.1, forward strand.
TCAGAAACCTCCAGGAAGAGGTAGGAATGATCATCTGGGGCTGGGAACAACGTGAAGCATATTTGGTGTGACCATGCAGTGTGAAGGCTTCTGCAGCATCAGGCTTCTGTGTGGCATCTCCTTACACAAAGGAACTTCTAGTAGTTTCAACAGGTTGTGTGCTCTTCCTTACCTCACATTTACCCCCAAACCAATTGCTGTTTGTGCTTACAACACAAACTTAATAGCCCTAGCAGAAGCCTTTCTCCCTTGTCTCATTTCCCACCATCCTCCAGGCCAGAAGCTGCTTGTCCTTCCCAAAGCATGCCAATATTCTTCCTGCACATCCTTTCCCAGCCTTTCTACTGTATTTTTCAAGGTATCTTTTCTTCTCATTCTTGGTTTACAATTAGTCTCACTAAACCAGATTCTTAATTCCAAGTCCTGGATTTATGCATCAGCCCACTACATGCTCTTCTCCCACCCCCCAGCCCGGTATCATCTCCCTACTTCTTGAGTCTTCCATGGGAAAGCAGGTCCTGCTTTGTAGGCCAGGGACAAGCCTGCAGTCACCACTTCATGCATGTCTGTTTGGTGCAGGGAATCATACTTGCATGCCAAATACAGAAATACCTCCTCATAGAAGAATAATCAGAGGTTGCAAGGCGATTCTTTGTCAATAACTATGAAAAAGTAATAACTGATTTTCCAGAGTCTGCATCTTTAAGGAAAAGGAACTGTAATGTACAACTTGGTTGGACTCCAGGCACAAGAGGAAATGGGTTATAGCAGTTGTGACTGTGCGGAGCAGATGTTTTGGTTGGACTGGCTATCAACCATCTGACTCATAATAAATTGTCAGTTCCAGTAAATTCCCAGTTTTCAATTACAGTAGGTAGGATACGAGAAAACAATGCCGTTTGGATGGTGTGTTTAAAGTGGTTTTGATGATAATTTTCATAAACAACTCATACTAACTTTATAACAAGATTATGTATTTTGCGAAGGGAGCAGCTGTAAACATTGAAGCATGCATTTGAATATAAATTTAGGCTGATATGGATGGAAACTAAAAAATGGGTGTTTAGACAGTGCTGATAGAATTAGAAGTGAGATTTTAAAATTTTACTCTGGAGTCTTGTGATACCTGAAGTCTTTTCCTCAAGTTTTTTGGGGAAGAAAAATTTCTAAATGCCTTTGAACTTCCCTTTTCATCTGTTCTCTGCAGCTGTTGTATTTTCACATGGCCTTTTGTACTTGAGTTTCAAAACTACATATTTAATGTACCTTTCATCTGCAATGGCTAAATAGACATAAAGGATACATTAGAACAAAACTCCATGAGCTTTCTCTTCATCCTTCTCTTTAAGTTGTTGCTAAGAGGTCTCTGCAGTATAAAAGAAGCCTACAGGTTGAAAATCTTTAGTTTTTAAAATTTTGCTCCTTTCTCAGGACGTTGCTTTACTATGTATATTTTTCATTTCCACAGCACTTTGGGGTTTTAGTCAAGGATCAGTCCACAGTGTGTAAAGTGTCCTGTAAACATAGGAAACCCCTTGCAGTTCTTGAGAAAGAAAACTATTTTCAGTGTTAAATGTTGTATCCTTTTTTTTTCCTGCTTGATTTGAATGGGAATTTTCTGAAATGAGGCAAAGATTATTTCTGCAAAAGGAAATACGTGACAGAGAGATGGCAGAAAGACACCATAAAAATCACCATAAAAGTCGGACCTTTTACACTGCAGTGCACTACAGGGGTTTTTTTTACTGGCAAGGATGAGACTGTTGTGGAAAAACTAATAGGTGTGCATTATCACATGCTTAACAAATGATTTGAAACATTTTTACAAACATTCAATTTTTAAACCTCAAAATTCCTGTGGCCCAGGATGTGCTCTCTGTTCAGTAGAAGTTCAGTTCAATAATACCTTCTATAAAGCCTTGTGTGGAGAAGTTCTGTGGGTATAAAATGGTACTTTAACATGGCAATTCTAACCTTGGATGCTAATGTTTTATAGGAAACCCATTCTTAATTTTTATAAAATTAATTTTTCTTAAATAGAAAATGATTTTTTAAAATAAAATCATCTAACGTTAAGTGTGAGTTAAACGCGAATTATGAGAAGGAACATAGCTATTAAACATTAAAAAAATGTGTTGTGACTTGAGTTCAACAGCCTCTTTTTTCCTAAAAGGGGGTAATATTGCCAAAGCAATTGGATGTCACTGTCTGTTTTGAAGCCAACTGGAAAATAAAAATAGAGGTGATTTTTGCTTTGCTGCTCTGTTTAAATCTGGCCTGTTCTTTGAGAGAAATACTCATGTGAAGTGGGAAATGGGAAGACACTGTCTGGACAGAGTTTGGTAAGAACTGTTAAAACCACCTTTGCCTTTGGACTCATTGGTGTAATGGAAGGAAATGTCATTGCCTGGTAATACAAGGATCCATCGTGTCACCTAGTCACTAGCAGGTTTGTAGAGATGACCAGGAGAGATCGCTGAAGGAGAAGTTAAGTTGTGACTGGCACAGACAACATCAAAATGTCTATTATTTGAAAAGTCTTTCCACAGTTTATCTGTAAGGCATGTGGTTTTGGTTCAGTTTTATCAACAGCACTTGTAACAGACATACTAGGGTTGAATGCAGTTCCACCAAGCAGATTCTTGCTTAAGTAAAAGTAAGGAAATCTGAAAGGAATGAACAGTGTGATGTGGGATACAAAGGGACTTCATCATGTGTCTGTGGCCACCTGAGCAATAATGTTGAGGAACTTCATGGTGTTACTGCACTTCATCTTTTTAAAACCTACATGAATGTTGGGGGTTTGCATCTTTTCTAGTTCACAGTTTTAATTTCTGAGGTATGTGGGCCAAATATATACATCCATTTGGAAAGGGATGGTTACAGAAGAATGCCGGTTTCTTTACCCAAATTTGCGTCGGACAGTAGCTCTATGAAAGTAATGCAGGACTGTGCTGACAACAGTAGGTGCGGTAGTGTTTGTTGTGTGATATTTTTGTAAATGAAAAAGATCACGTTTTGATTCATTGCTGTTACTGCACACATCATCTTGCATTGCTCTTACATACAAAGATGCCGTGATGATTTAATGGGGTTTTGGTGTGGCTTTTTTTTTTTTCCCCCTCTATAAGACTTCATGTTAAAGTAGCCATTAGTGAGTGTAGAAAATCCAGTGTAATAATACTGTATGAGTTAATGGATGCCATAGAGGTGTTCTCCTAATCTGTTTTAGGGTTGGTTGAGGGTTTTTTCCATGTTTTGATTCTCTTTGATCAGTAAGCACCTGGGGTGGTGTTCTAGACACAGGTCTTTATATGTGATGTCAATCCATATGTGCACATCAACTTAAGCACAAGCACTAAATGCAAGATTAAATATGTTTGGTTTTGCCCATGCAACTTGTAAAATTCATGTAGGTTCTATTCTGTAAAAACAAGTTATCTGGAAAACATTACAAGCAAAAGAATATGATCTCGGAAGAACTGTATAGGTACATGGGTGAATGTATGACACGTACTTGTCATCTCTTGAAGAATGCCCATTAAACTAAAATCTTTTTAATCATTAGCATTACTGCTTAATCTGCCTTAATAGTTCTTTTCATTTGATTGACAATTGGCAAATTAATGGGAAAAAGCCAGTTAATGCCATACTTAGCTTCAGAAGTGAAAGCTGTTCCTTATTTAAATTTTTCCTTAATGATGGAAATATGTGAAATACTAAGGAAAAGGTGAGGGTGGGGGTGTGGGGGGGATGGAGATAGCACTTTGGTGTTTTTGGTGGGTTGTTTGTCTCACTGAAAAGGTTTTGTAATCTGTGCTGGTTGTTCTGCTGAGGATGGTTTCCCACTTGGAAATGTGAAGGGAACATTGTGGGTCACGAGGTCCTGTCTGTCGCTGTTGCAGGCAGCCATGTCCTATAATCCCATCCATAAGCTGATCCTACCCCAACAGCCCGGCAGCTAGCTTCTGTCCTCAGCGCTCGTGTGGAGTGCTGTCCTGCGACCTTGGCTTAAAACCGTGTTCTCATTTCCAGCCTGAGTGTGCTCGTGACCGTTTTGTAGGCATTTCTCAGAGCACACTTCCCTTTCAGCTGTCAGAAGGGAGCTGCACACCAAGTCAGAATTTAAGAAAACACTGTCAGGTCTGTCTCATTTTTTATCTAAGACAATTAGGCTTTTTAAGACCCATTTTTCCCTGCAGCGTATCACCCAGTTTCTTGGCTTGTTGCGTTCTGCACGTAATAGCTGGTATGCAGCTAGTCTCTCTGGACATTAACAGTTTCAGTCCTGCCAAAGCTTCAAATGGCACGAGATTGCCTTCCTGAAACCACTCGGCAGTCACTTTTTGTTTTGTTTTTTCCTCCCCAGATAGAGCAGGATCTCCTGACAATGTTTCAGTGGTTTGCACGTTCCTTCCTCACAGCTGCTTGTGGGACGGAGCATAGCAGGCCGCGCTGCGCCATGTTGATCCTGCTGTGAGCACATATCTGCTGGGCTATCTATTTCCTCTCGTATTTTTCCAAAACGGACAAAAACAAATGCATCTTGGCAACTTGCTATGTACATACGCACAAACACGTCCAAGGACGTCTCTGTGAGCAGCAAGTGGCACCGTTCTACTTGCTGTGGATGCAGGTGACTGCACTGCTAACTCATTGCTTTCTAACTAGAGGCCAGGAGCTGAAGTGAAGGTGTGTGTAGCAGAAATACACTTGTTCATACTGCATGTGATTTGTGAATTGGAGAGATGTCAGGTCCTAACGAGAAACAATTTGTTCTACCGGATCCCAAAACTGTAGCTTGATTGTTCTGATACAAAGAAAGCATAAAGTGTGGATGCATTAAGATTGACTGGCACGGTATTTAGCATGGATTTTTTTTTCCTCTTAGAATAGTTTTTATAGCGTATGCAGTCTTTGAAAGTAATGCAGTGGTTTAATTTGCAGGAAACTTCGGGACAATGAGTTCTAGATAAAAATTTCTGATCGCAAAAATGTTTTTCAACCACAAGAGAAGTAGGAGTTGAGTACAGCTGAAATTTTGGCCCATATACTACTTTCAAAAATAACAAATACAAAATCTGTGGTCATAACTCAGTGATGTAACATTTTTTAAAAAACCTTTGCTAGTGTTAAGCCAAGAATTCTTAAAAAAGGATGTCTGCATCTATTGAAATATGTAGTCCAGCTAATTTGAGCTACGCTACTGTACACTTGCTAACACGGTAATTTTATTTTGATACTGTAAAGGAAAATAAGGATGGTATACTATCTTCTAAGTTCTAATACAGTAAGAATAAAAATTTGCAACCTGTTTTTCAATGGTTACGCTTTAGATTCCTCACTTAAGTGTCTCCTAAGTAAATCGGTATTTGACACTAGTTATCTGTAGCCCTGTAAGTACTCAGTTTGTTAATTGCTATTTTACTTTTATTATTCTTTATGTACAGGATGTGAATGAAGATCCTGGAGAAGATGCTGCACTTCTCTCCGTTAGTTTTGAGGATGCAGAAGCTACTCAGGTTTTTCCTAAGCTGTATCTCTCCCCACGTATTGAACAGTGAGTGAGACAGTTTTGTTGTTTGGGGTTTGTTGGGGTTTTATTCTGGAGTATGCATTCTATTTCATCTTGGAATTTTAAAATTTTTTCTTGATAGATGTGGGAAACATTGGCTAGGCGGTAACATGCTATTGCTTTAAACTGCTTAAAGTCACAATGATTACTGCAAGTGTGTGTGTGGTGGAGAAATGCTAGATCTTTCAGCTGGTTCTGTGTCTATGGCTGCATCACATATGGACAAAGACAAGTCATCACAGGCTATGTGGGATAGTCTTGTGATATCATAATCCATGAAAACTCTGCTGTGTTTTCCTGTAGCAGTGTATTTTGAGTGCCTCCTATGGTACAGCATACTGGTAGCTTTTTCATAGGGTAATCTTTCAGCTCTCTGTATAAACATAATACATTTGAATAAAGAACTGTTGTAGAAGCTAAAGGGCTTTATTAACTGTGTTTTAGGAATTTACAGCTTTGTTTGTGGGTTTTTTTTTTTTTTCAAGAGAATATTTGAATCTTTAATTTTAAAATTGTGGAACCTCGCTGATCTGTTTACCAGTTGGCAAACAGATTTGCTGAGAAACTAATTTCTACTCCTAAAATGTAAGGGTGAGATTTAGAAATCAGTCTACTGTCATTAAATTTCTCTTCTTTAATTTCTGGAGTTTGGAATATCTTAATGATTCTCCTTCCCTTCAGTATCTCAGCTTGGTATGTCTGCTTTGAAAAAGTAACTCCATTAGACTATGCAGGTATAAAACAGTCCAGCTGGTCTAGCATTGTGATGCTTCAGTGATGCTTTGTTTTTCTAGTTAATACTGGAGTGACTTTCCTCTGAACTGGTGACAAGACTTCTGAGTAGAAAAGAAAAGATAAGAAATACTGACTACTACCGTTTTATAATAACTCAGTGATAAAATTTGTGCAAGCAAAGGAATGGTGTATCTTCACATTTTGCTCAGCAGGGCCTTGGTCTGGATAAACCGTTGGATGCAATTGTAAAACAAACAAACAAAACAACCCCTCCCAAAAAAAATTATTTAGATAAAGACATAAGACTTCAGAGATATTTTATTCAAGAAAGTGTAAGTTACACATGCACATGCAGACACACACAGAATATATTTAGAAGCTTTTACATTTTCATATTTTTTATCAATTCGCTACTTTTTGTCAACAATAGTTGAGGGAATAATTGTAGCCACGCGGGTCATTATCTTTCCATTCCAAAGGGTGGTTCTGCTCAGCTACTGTTAAAAGCAAATGGGCTTTCGCTAGTTTCCATTGTATTTATGGAATAGTCACGTGTTGATTAAGTGTATTTCAGGCCACCCAGGTATGTCTGTCTAAGTGACCCATGTGCTAATGAATACATTGCTTATTTTTCCACTTTCACTAGTATCTTTAGAAAGATGTTAACCTCCTGATACCAAGCAGAGAATAGCAATGCAAAGGACCACTGTCTTCCCAGAAGTATTGCATTTTCTATCAGTGCCCTAAGGAGCATCTGATTTTAGGTGTGTGATGTAGACCAGTATAGCAGATATTTGAGTGGTGTTAGTACGTATCTGACACGTCTGACGTATTTATGGTTCTGTCGTTTATAGCTCCTGTGGTCATGTTACAGTCAAGCCAGTAGGCCCTGGAGTTCCGTGCCACACCTTTTCACATTATCCGTCTATCAGAGTTGAGATACTTCACTCATCTAACTCACTCTGTCCGTATGTCTTCGTAAGGTATCCATCACAGCATCTAGGTAGTAGTAACCCGTACTACCAGAGTTGCCTGTGAGCTGTTGTACCTTCCTTTATTCTACTGGCTACTTTTTATGTTCCATGGAGAAAATATATGGGGATATTTTAAATGTTTGTTCGATTGCCCTTAATAACAAAGATATAGCTGTCTCTTGTTCTTTCCCTAATTAGCAGAGGCTGACAGTCTGGATATTTAACTTTCCAGTGTTTGGGAACTGAAGCAACAAGGCGTACTTCTTTATACTTTTTGCCAAAAGTACAAAAAGCCTCAAGAAGCCCTGAGGATTAGTTTAATGACTTGAGGCCATGGCATGTTACATTTGAATTGTGTTCTGCTTATAAAAGTTCTTTCCTGCTGCTAACAGTAATTGCATCTACAAAAGCCATGTAAGCAAATTACCAGTCTATTTTTTTTATGCAGCAGATTTTGAGGTGGAGTAAGTAGTAGTTGACAGTTCCCAACATAACATTCCCCACTACTCAACAAAACAGGAAAATACCAGATTCCCACAATTATTTTGCTAATACTAAACTCTCTTCACCTTAGGAATAATGAGCAAACAGGAATAGCATTTTCCTGACGTATGGAAAAACTTTTTCAGATAGAAATGTTTCAGCTTTGTAGAGAAATAAGAGCAAAGGGCCTGTTTGTGTAACGTGAGTGATGTCCTGCTCTCCCAAGAGGTTTCATTGCTGTTGTGCTCCACCATATAAACATGCATTCCCACACTGCATTTTCTAAAACCGATACGTACCCACAGATCTTGTCAGCAAATTTGAGCCCTAGCAATATGAATATAGTGTTTTTGCTTTGAAGGGCAATTGTAAAGCACTTCTGCTCTATTTTTAGATGGATGGTAAACATAATACTGGTAAGACTGACTGCTCTTTGTCATAGACTCTGGAAGATAAATTTGCAAAATGAGGGAAATGTACACTTTTTATGCTTGGGGGTAGAGATGTTAGTACATCACTTGGCTTGGAAAAGCTCACGTATTAAAGCAGGGGGTAAAAGTGCAGTAGTACTTGACTTGCGTGATGTGGTATCTGGTGGCGAGAGTGTCCAGTTCTCACAGTAAAAAGCAACCCCACTCATGGGGATGGGAAGGATTTGTGTTAGTTTATACAAATCTCAGCAATAATTATCATACCTATACCTGGTTTAACTCTTTCATTAAAACTTGTATTTAAAGGAATGTTGTTCAAAACACAAACAACAATTTCTAGGTAATGTTCTCTTAATATGATGTCAGTCAGTTTAAAAGGCTCTCATTTTGTAATTTTAAGAATTGTTATTCTTTATTGCACTGCATCAGTAATCAGATACAGTGCCAATAACAGTTGCTTTTAATGATCTAAAAGATTAGATTAAGTTAAAGTGAAACGGAGGCATCTGTATTTGCTTTGTTTCAAAACTATTATAACTGCAGTATCATCAAACCAAGTTTCGGTGCACTTCTGGAGGAAGTGATAAGCTGGGAAACCCCACAGGCTGACCACCCAGCTTGAGAGAACGGTGCTTGTCAGCATCCCTGAGCCTGTGTCCCCAGCGGGTCCCGCTTTTCCTCCCACCTCGGGATGTGGGACTGGCCGCAGAGTGCTCCTCATCCCCCTTGGGGAGAGGGTCAGAGAGGTGAGCAGGGTCAGGACTGGAGGCCCCTTCCTTGCTCATCCACCTGAGCTCCTCCTGCTTCAAGGCAGGTACAGACGGATTCTGAAGCTGCTTCTGTAGGACGAGGAGCTGATGGGATATTTACCTTTGATGCCTGTGTCACGTTTCCGTGCTTTATTCACAGTAGTCTCTAAACCTGTCAGTAGAAAGCTTCTTGCTTGCTCAGAATTATCTTTCTAGTGAAAGTATACTAGATTTTCATATGAAAAGTAGATTTGTAATAAAATTATCCATCATATCTTTTGATATTCGTTTATTATAAGTCCCCAGACTCTAAATCCAAGGAGTCAGTGTGAGATGGAACAACTAATCTCTATATTAATGCTTAAAATGTGTGTCAGTGTGCTACACATGAATGTGGATCAGAAATTAGGGTGGGGTTTGGGTTCTTTTTTTTTTATATATTTAATGTATATGTTTATTTTCTTTCATGAGTTGTACAACCTAAAGAAAGTAAAAATGGGCTTGTCTTGCTTCACATTTTTAGAAAAAAAAAAAGACAGACATGAGGGTAGAAACACCATTGCTCAGTGAATGCTGTGTTCCCTGGATTCACAGAAATAATCCTGCAATAAACACTGTTGTCCTGGAGGGCTTTTCTCTGATAAATATGCGGACGTGAATATGCTAAGAAAACCAGCTGTCAGTAGAACTTGTTTTGCTTAAATGGATCAGGCTCCATGCTTTGGGGACTGAAATGGTCGTTTTTTACTGGTCCAGGAGCTGTGCCAGAGGGTTCTTCGTGACTGAGGGTGGTATGCAGAGTTCGGTGACTACGTTTAACCTTCTCATGTGGGCAGGGGAGAATAACAAGAACCTGGTCTGAACTCTTAGACTTTAAATGTTTCTGTATGTTTTTCACGGGTGGAAAAAAAAATAGAAGAGAAAATTAAACATGTTTATTTGCTTTAAGGTGTTTCCTATCTTTTACCTGTCCTTTCCTCTTGGGAGTTGGAGGAGGAAAACCATAGAATATTATCCATTTACTGCCAGGTGCTGCCTCTCTCTGCATTTGAGATGCAGGGGTACTGTGAAGGGCTTTGAAGTTGGCATGCCATACTGCTGGGTGCACGACACCTGTTGGAGCCTGCTGTTTCAGGATGGTTATGAATACACAGTCTCTAAATGAGTGGTCATGTTTAGGCCTTTTTGTATGTCCGGCTTTGTAGAAGACAGAAGTAAGGTCTTCTGTTTGGCATATTGAAATGTGCGTATTAGTCTGAGTTGATGGTTTCAGTAGAATTGCTAGGAGACAGCCAAGACAGTCCATGACTTCTTCAAAACCCAGAGCAGACATGGAAAGCAGGCATGACACTTGCTTTGCAGGGCTTTCTCATCTGTTAATCCCAGTTTGGTCATGCCTCTACACAATGCCTGGCCAGTGAGTCAATGGTGTCTCCTGCCTACTGTATGCGTCATGTCCCCATCATCCAAATCTTCTGAAACTGTAGCCACTACAACTCTTTCTGTATCCTAAAAATAATCTGTTTTGCCGCAGTCACCTTTTGGTGGCCTGCTGACAGCTTCTGGAGAGATCAGGGTAGACTGGGATTGACAGTCAAAATGAATTGACTTGTACTTCTGTCCCGGATGTTCAACTTTAGCAGCTGTTCCTTTTTCTTCTGAGGCTGATACAGAACAATTAGTGAAAATGGTTGTAAAAGAACTAAGATTATGTGTCCATCATCTAAATGGCGCTTTAAAGCTGGCTATGATAATGCTGTCCTTAAATGGTTCAGTTAGTGAGATTTTTAAGATGGTTTTCTTTCAGCTAAGAGACTAAACAATTAGACTTAGTAATGAAGGATGACATACTTGAGACAGTTCAATGGGACTGATTGTGTTGCTAGGTAATGAGGTACCAGTTTCTCTATGTAGGAGATAGTGAGGGGTAGTTTTTGGTCTGACGTACGTTTTGTGGCAATCCAAAGCACAGTGTTGCCTCGAGCCTCAGAGCAAAAAACTTGGAGTTGACTGTTGGGGAAGGGTTTGTGTCTTCCTGGAGGTCTTGTCACATTTCTCTCTGAGTGTCAGCCTGTATGCATAAGGTTATGTAACCTGAGGGTGGCAGGAGTATTTTTAATGGATTTTCTTGTATAATAGAAAAATGCGTATAGAAAATGGAATTAATTAAGAAATTACAAAAGAAAACAAAGGCATGATTCAAGACAGCCCTCTCCAACTCCCTTCCACTACATACTTCTGCCTAGAATGGAATGGTCTACAGAAGTTTCAGTAGTTTTAAACACACTTGTTTCCTTTAGATGCAAATCCTTCCATTAAGGTGGTGTATTTTTTCACTTCTGCACATGTACTTTATTCCCGGTTGCCTTAATCAAACATACAGTTCTGTTTCATGTTATGTTGTCACGTGCTATGGGTATGCCATGTTTCACTGTAATAATCCCTGTTTCAACGCAGGCATTTCTAAGGACCATTGTAAAGCTGTACTATCCTAAAATATCCTCCTCAGCACTTTCACTGCAGTCTCACTGCTTCTAGGTGTGTTTGCCTTCCTACAAAGAGTGATAATGAAGGAAAAAGGGAACAAAGTGATTTTTCTTTAGGACACCAGACAGTATTATTCATAAAGGTATACTTAGTTCTTTACAGTTGCCTGTATGTTTAGACTTGCATCTTTGTACAGTGAAATTGTCAGAAGCAGTTTCGTTAGCAAAAACTATTCTGGCAATGACATTGAAGATTACTGTCCTCTCAGTTACTAGCTAGGCCAGTAACTAGTATTTTTTTAAATCTTCCCCTGTATTTGCAATAATTTTTTTTTTTTTAAAATAATTATTTTCTTAGATTGTATTTACTTTGCTACTGAAGTTCATTTTAGTTGCACAAGTCTTACTTCTCATGCAGCAGATGCTTCTGGCTTTTCTATTGCTTATGTTGTTCTTATAGTTTGGGGGGTTGGAGGGCATTTTCATTGCCATTCTGACATCTCTGGTGCAGTACTGAAGTATCCGCCTCAGATATTTCCCCAAGACATTAGAGAGCAGACTGCAGATTTCATCTTCCTTTCCTGAAATGTTTTTGTAGGAGAAAGGAAGCCTGCGGAACAGAGTCAACCCATGTTGGTGCTGAACTCTGTCTGTCACAGGTGGTGGGATGTTTTTCATACCTAAGAATTAATAGGAATCTTTTATGTAGGACCTTTTGTTCTAAAGAACTGTGTGGGCCAACTGTAGGGCCAGCTTTGAACGCCTTGAAATGTTTTCCATAGAATTAGTTAGGCTGACCAGAGAAATTTGAAATAAGTGACATCTTTTTTTTTTTTTCCTATGGCTTGTGATATAGCAATAGTAGAGCAAGCAGGAGAGACTGGTAACTGGGGTTAAATATTAACTTAAAAATTTCCTAACTAGCTGTTTCTTGAAAATGCAATGAAAAAAATCAGGTCCTACCTGAATTGTAAAATTTATACATAGGGAAACTTAACTTGGAGTTTGTCTACGGCTAGGTTAATTGTGTTTTGATGGCTAATGTGCTGTTGTTAAATGCTACTTTGAGAAACAAAACCAATGAAATACAGAGTTGCTGGGAAATCACAACTGAAGCAATAGTTTCTCTGTTGTTAAACATACTTAATTCCACAGACTCTCTCTTTGGAATGAAATAGCTGTTGCAGAAGAAAAGTGCTTCAAAGTTACTGACTGCATCAAATTTAAAAATTATCTGACAAGTCTGAGACTTCTGCCAATTTATCCTTAAATGTAATCACAGAGCAGGTCATGTAGGGTTTTTCTTTAAGCTTGAATCTGAGCTTTAGCTCTTCAAATACATCCATTCTAACTAGGTATTAATTACCAAAACTGCCAAACAGTAGTTACAGTGAGTTAATTGGAATTTGTTTTGGCAGCAGATGCAGTGACTATAGAAAGACACATTTACTCAACAGTTATGAAAACTCAAATTTCCTAGAGTACACTTTGAACCGGCTTTTGTTGCCGCGTGGGTATTTTTCCCAGTTCTTGATGCAAATCCAAACCCACCACTACCGAACATGATATCTTGTAACAGAGTACGCTTTACTGGAGCTGATTTTTGCGTATGTGGAATATGTGGCTTGCTTTCTGAGTACAGTGGCTAAATTATTTGTTTTCAGAGAACTTCACTGTAACTGCCATCTGTACATGACAGTGTTCTGTCTTCACGCTTCTCCTATTCTGTTATTTAAAACTGTTAACAAAAACTCAGCTACTGTTTAATGCTTGGTCACGTTCAATAGGTACAAATCTCAGACCGTTTTGAAGTGAAGAGGTAAGGATTTTCAGATCAATCCTCTAGAAAATGTGAAACACAGGATGAAGTTGTATGTGAAAGACCTTGGTTCTGATTGCCTCTGTCATCTTCTTCCCCCACCCCCACCCCCCCCAGCTGGGGAGAGGTGGTAGTACCCACCAGGAACCACTGGCACTTTGGCAGGGAATGTGGTGGAACGGGGAGTGTGGATTGAGGAGGATGGCAGAGGAACAGTCCTGCAGGGAATCTGATGGGTAGGAGGGGAGACTCTAGGTGGGGGGATCTTGGCCTCGTTGCCTGTGTGATCAAAAGAGAGGATTGAAGTTCGTCCTTTGAGATGGCCAGAGGGTTCGTTCCCCTGCCGACCTGCCTTTTTCCTATAAGCTTCCTAACCCCACAGTAGTACTAGGTACAACCTCTGTTTTCTTCACTTTCTGCCTCCCTCTTCCCTACCAGAAATCGGTGGCATTTTGAACTTCATGTCTTCTTGAAAGGAGCTTTAATATCTCCTTAATTATCTGTTGTAGGAAGATGCCATTTCCCCAGAATAAATCGTGGCTGATTTTACAACATGACTACCGGGTTTCTGGGGGTTTCCTTTTCCCTAATTATTGTCAAGAATGTGATTCATTGTGTTGCTGATTTCATTTGAGATGTATGAGGCAGTCCCAGTCTGTCCCACTACTTAACTGCACGCGCTACTCGGCTCATGTGAATGTTGGCTGAAACACCGTTTACTTTCAGCCGTTGCACATTGGACCTACATCGAGAATAGGTATAAAAGACATATTCCCAAATGCGAGACTTCTTGTTGAATAATCTTTTCCTAGATAACAGATACCCCTTTGGAAATATGAAACTTCTTTCCTAGGAGCTTTCCTCTGGAGAATCCCCCTTACAAAGCACAAGGATTTGTTGAATTGTAAACCCAACACAGGCACCCTGTAACTATACTAAACTTGAGCTTTCTTTAAATGAAAGTGTGGATTGTAGGCCATTTAGAAAACTCATTTTTTGAATGGAATGGAGTTGCAGTATTTTGTAGGTTTGCGTTTTGAAAAATATAGTCTTTGTAGAAAGCAGAAACAGCCAGAAACATAATTGTGGAAAGCAGGGCTTCATGTGATTCCCATACATTTTACATCTTGCATTCCTCTACAACCAGCACTTCTTGAGAACTCCTGAAGACTACCAGGACCTGATTAATCTGCAGCCTGGAAGAAACACACAGAGGTAGTTGGAGTTGGCCTGTGGGTCACCTTACATCCAAGGAGCTGCATAGTCCTTTCACGTTTAAAGCAGCTCTTGTTTTAATCAGGAAGAAATATTCTTGTACCTGTAGTCCTCTTTTGTACGTCGTATGAGTATTGCTCTCCTTGCTGTCTTTTGTTGAAGATCAGTGAATTCTTCTGCTGTCTTCAAGTGGTCACAGGCTACAGCTAAACCGTGGGACCCACTTTTGAGGTTTACACCCTGGTCAAATTCAAAACTAGTATCAGAAGAAGACCTGGATATCCAACATCCCACTTCCCATCCTGATTGTCACTGGAAGAAACCCCGAGCACTTGGGTAGGGACAAACTTCTGTGCTCCCACAGGTCTTTGATCTGGATGATTAAGAGCCAAAACTGGTGTACACTGTGAGGCATTTTGCATTGTTCTGTTTTTTTGCAGGCTTGTGGGATTTTACTTTTTGGTGCAGTCACTGATATATCTAACTTAGAAAACTTGAAAATTCTTATTTAAGACATTTATCAGATGTGATAAGGGGTAGCAGTGTTTTGAAACTGTTTCATTTCTGTAGGCTTATAAACCATTCCTGTTTTTCATGATTTCTACAAATTTTCTAGCCAATATGTTAATGGAAAAACATCATGACCTTTGTATATATATAGTTTGGAAAACATACATGTGTGTCGACAAAGAATGTTCTAGAACTTAAATCACAGCTCTCATGTGTGATATTTAATATGTGCATGCAGTATGTGTCAAACAACCCACGGAGGAAGACAGATTTGGCAAGAAGTGAAACTTCAATATACAAGAATGTAGATTCTTTTTCATTGAATTTTATAACTAATTTCTTTGAGCTGGTTCCTGGTCAGGGGCTGCTGAAAATACGCGAAGAGGAAACTTCAGCTATTTAACAATTTCAGTGGACAAAAGTCTGTTAGTACCAAAGTTACAGACACCACAGTGCAGTGGAAAAACCTGTACAAATAGAGCGAAACAATTCTGCTCGCAGATATTTGCTGTTGAAGCCAATAAAAGGGCTGTGCTCTTCTGTGCGGTTTAGTGATGTCAAGCTCTGCTTGCTGGAGGCAGCTGTGCTAGTGCAATGCTTTCCTGACCTTAAATAGCCTATATGCTGGGTAATGCAAGCATTCAAATATAAATGCAGGGCACATGAGGACAGAAGGAGGCCAGAAAAGCCATCTAGGCCCCTTCCCTCCCCTGAATTAGTCAGTGTCTTCCTCAGTATTCTTCTCTTCTGGTGTTTGTCCAAGATATTTACAAAACTGTTTAGACTAATTGTTCCCCTGTGTTGCCTCAAAACTGTTTATTCCATATGTTAAGTACTGCGTGCAAAGCAGTTCTGCTTTTCAGCGTGGCTGCCGCTTGCTTTCCTTTCCTTTCCTTTTCCTTTCTTTGTGGTTGCCTTTGATAGTGACCCAAACAGCTGGGCAACCTCTGTCTGTCCTGGGACGCTGGGTACCTCGCAGCGGCAGCCCACTCCTCTGCCCAAGCCCTTCTCGCCAGGGAGAGTAAGATTTTCTGAGACATTCTGTGGAGGAATTATCCTTCAGGTCCTGGTTTTTGGTCGATTTCCCAGATATTTTTGGGTGTTTTATTTTTTTTTCCCTTGTAGTCTGTAGTGGTAAGATGGTTAGATGGCATGTATGTGTAATTACATAGTGACCCTCTTAATTTATTCCATTGCTCAAAGATTGGCTGTGTTTCTTTTGTAGCTCTAATGAGGACTGTGTAACTCGGACCACCTCAAATCCTGTTGTTTTCCGTTGGTACACTTGGTTTTGTTCCCTTCTCTTACTGCCTTTTTTTTTTTTTTAAGTTCCATCTGTATTTTCTGGTTTCTCTTTTGGCCATTTGTTTTTAGCTGTGAGCACATCTCTGAAAACGTGTTTCGTTTTCAAGGAGTGAGCCTCTGGTTTTTTTGCATGTCAGGTAGCAGTTTTTCCTGCAGTTGACACAGAAACTGTGGTGTGAGTTGGTTGATGAATGTAAATCATGACAAAAGAAGTCTTGTTGAACGTTTAGGCAGTGTTTGATCAATTCAGATCTAACGGCCCTTTTAATTGTCTGAGGCACAGAATCAGTCCATGTCCAGCACAGTCATTCAGCATTGTCTATGATTTCAGTGCCTTTGTTCTCTTTATTTTAAAACATTTCAACATTAACATTTTTATAACACTTAAAAATGTTTATTTACATTTCTTTTAACATTACTTCTCTATACAGATTATTGCTTCCATTTATAAAAGAAACAAAAACGTGAGGATTTTTATCCAACAGTGAAAACGAATTATTCCATTCTACTGTATTCGTCAAAACCTGGATTACATGTAGTTGAACTATGCTTTTGCCTCTCCATGACAGAATTCTGTTTAGAGTATGTGTCTCAGCAGTAACAGGGAATGTCTCACAGATTAATTTGTTTACTAGTTTTCTAGTATTATTTTAAAATTTTGGAGGTCAATTTGTAAAATATATCCAGTTGCTGCACTTATGATGTCTGTAGTGGTTTAGTAGAAAATTCATTTGTAGCAACTAAGTGGCAGATTTCACATCGGAGTCATAGAGCTCTTTGTTGGAAAGGAACTCTGAATCATCCAGCCCAGCTTCCTGCTTGGCACGGGACCACTGCCAGCACTCGCTCAGGGTTTGTGTAGCGAGGCCTGTGTCTGGCCATGTCTTGAACGCTTCCCACAGTGGAGATCCTACAGCCTCCCTGAGGAATTGGGCTGCTGCTCTGCTAACCTCGTTAAGGGAGGACATCCTCCAAAAGTCCTGTCTGAGCATCCCAAGACCTCAGTTGTCCCAGTCCTTGATGTCATAAAGGTCACTCTGGATTGAAGCTGTGCAGTTTGTTGTAGCCCTATTAATACGTCGTTAACAGTATCCCATTTGTCATGGTGGTATGGAAGCAAGGTACTCTTCTCTCTTGAGCTACCATGCTTCCATTGCAACTCTGGATCAGTAACAGAAGCTGTCAACACCACTTGCTTCCTCCATAAATTATGCTTTTTTTGTTAGTCTCTTTATGCTTCTCCAGCAGCACGGAAGGGTGAGGTCTTAAGGATATACTGCTGGCTTGGGTTTGCTCTGGCTGGAGCTCATGATGAGCTGGTATAAAGTGAAATTAAGTTCCCATCTCACTGCTGGCACACTGAAGGGAAGGCAGCGAGGGTACCAGTCTGCTGCATTCTGACAAGTATCACCAGTGTGTGGACCTTTGGGACTAGCTGGTATGTAACATAATTTAGAGCAGTGTAGAGCAGTATGGGGCCAAAAATCAAAGTATTTGGGTCAGTATGATGGGTGGTTGTATGCCTTACCACACCAAGGCACAGAATACAGGGAAACCTCTTTTACGTTTTCTTTTTAACTCTATATTGAAGGCTTCTGGTCTCTTTTCAGTACAGAAATACTAACTTGTATTTTCCTTTCTTAAATTTCATATACTATAGCAAAATTAAAAAAAAAAAAGTGCCCTGAAATAGAACCACTAGTCACTAACAGTGAATGATCTTGGCAATGCAACCAGCAACATGTACACATACAACTGAGCACACTTAAAATACTAGGAAAAAAGGATAGATTTACCCTTTTGGGTTTGTTTGTTATACTAATGCTATGAAAGTCTAGTGTTCTATTTTTGTTCATCTACCAATCTGTTCAGCATATTTTGTTTAATAGTTTAATGATGGAGTCTATATGCAACCACCCATGTTACATCAGACTCTGTGCAACTGGAATGTTGTTTACTTCTCACCAAGGCAACTCCCTGTTTTTTGTTAATTAATATCTAACAAGGTCCTGCAGCTGACTCCCTTTAAAGTCAAGAATGTAGGGGTGTTCAGGATATATAGGCACACTGTGCTGAGGCCTTGTAGCAGCAGTGCCTTTCGTGCAGCTGGCCGATTACAGGAGACGGTTTGGAGTGGGTTTTTTTTGGTTTTATATGTATGTGTTTTCTTTTTTCTTCCTCAGTTATGTTGGACAGGTTGTGTTTGTACTGCTTGTGCACAGTCCTTTAATACCTGGTGCCATGAAGTTATTTTCTTAAGCAACAGAATGGAACTAAGATGATTGGTGGGAAAGTCTTATAGAGCAGTAACCTCTCACTGTTCTTTTGGGGACTAAGGGAGAACTCACATGACCGAGGTGGTCAAATTGGCAACTGTGGCTCACGTTTAAAAAACAAACATTATTTTTCCTATTTTTGACAACAGGGTATCCCTCAAATGTCCCAATTTCAACTGTACCAGCAGGGGATTTTTTGTTAAATCTTTGTGTTTTGACCAGGCTTGATTTGAAATGACACAAGTAATAGAGTATACACAGTTTTCTTAGAGCTGTTCCACTGATAAAGTGTTTTAATGTCCTTTAAACTGAGTATCTGTAAGTTTTCACTTTCAACTTTAACGTGTTTATCTTCTTCGTACCCTTCTGGGATTAGTTAGTACCAAATATTGTCAGGATGTGTGAAAGTGTCCATGTATGTCAGAAAGACTTCATGATTAGGAAACTAGAACCAGATAGAGTCTTCCTTTGACAATCTCAGTCTGTACCAGATAAATGTTGCTTGGCTTAGAAATGGTGTCTCTTTTATAGTAAAAATTTTGCATCTAAAATGTCTTCCCACTTAGTGATCTTCCTTAATTCCTGCCCTGCCTTAGCTGTATAGGCTGTCTTGGGGCTATTCTCATTTAGGTTCACTGACAATGTGATACAGGTTCTTCTAGCATGTCCACTGTTGTCATTTGAGCAGTGTGCTCTAAAGAAAATAAAATAAAAAATTTGGTATGTGCAGAACTACATTTCTTTCCACCATGAAAAAAGTATTTTTAATAGTTCAGTATAATTTTTGAGCCTTGACCCCTGCCAGAATATCTCGGTAACACAGAGATAAATAGATACTGCAGTTGGCAAGCTGATTATAATTGTATGGTATGGCAAGCAGAAAAGATCTTTGCATTTAATTCAATCCTAAAAACCTTTACAAATACTGGATTCTATTTTAGGAACGAATAGTAGGTAAATAGTGTTTCATCCAAAATCTGCCAATTACTGATTGTGTTTGTGTTCTCTTGATTTTTATTTTTTTTAAAGTTCCTTTGTTGTAGGAGGACATCTTGGCAGAGCTTCACATATGTGGTTAAATGCTTGCTGAGCCACAAGCAAATAATACTGAACAGTTAAGCGTTTCTTCCTGCATCACCAATTTCTATTCTCTTGGGTAATAGGAGTTCAAATCTGGGCAAAGATTACAGGCATCAACCTGTCTGATTGGATTAATAATGTAGAAACTGTTTCTAGCCTCCATAGTAATCTTTTAAAGTTGGTCTTGTGGTAAATTTCTCAACCCAGATTTTGCTTTTTTTTATTATACCAGCAAATAAATAGGTGAATAACTCTTGAATGCTAAAGAACAAAAGACGAGTCTGTTTCCAGTTTTCAGGCTTGGCCAGGAGTTCTGCTAAAGGATGTTGGAAATGATTATTTGGAAACCTGATGTGTAATGATGATACAGAGATGGCTTCCCGTATATTGACTGTGGGGTACTTCTTTTTAAACACTGTATCACTTTTGTTTGTGTGGCATTTTCAGCCTCCCAAACTACCTTTTCTTGGAAATGAGAAGCAATTCGTTTGAGGAAGCATAAGTTTTCCAGTTGGTGTGTTCATTCACATCTGGAATGGAGCTCATTGGTTGAATATTATAATAAAGAAAAAAGGTGGTTTTGATACATTCATTTAATGATGAAATCAGTGCTGCACATGGCAGATCAGGTTTGTTGTTGTGTGTTGCCAGGGGGAATGACCTCAAATCATCCCTTTATCGTAACCTTGCAAAAAGCTCCAGTAGCATATTTTGGGGTAGTAGGATCTATATTTTGAGTTGTACCATTACATTGAACGCACATTGAAAAACCTGTCTGAAACTTAAATTTACTTTTCTGTTCCTTTGTAGTTGTGTTGGAGTGACAGTTATAGCAACACTTGTGAGGGTGGAGTTGTGTTACAGGAACTCGTAGGGAGCTTTTGGGAAAGAGCAATCCTGACATTAATATGCTGATGGTCAAGGACTTGGCTTACTGTCATTTCTTATACCTAGACATGGCATGAATTCAACTTTAGTTCTCTTCAGAATGCTGCAGTAGGCCTCTATAAACTCATCTTATAATTTTATACATGCAATGCGAGACCTAAATTCTTAGGAAGGCAAAATACAAACATCTTTGGGAAATTAATTTGGTCCTTTGGAATTACTCCAGTGTCTGGGCAATATTGATACGGTACCTGCTGAAGAGACTTTCGTCTTGATTAGGACACCAGTCCCCAAACTGATACTTGAAATGTCGCAACTGTGTCTTTTAAACTGGTTCATGTTGAAAGTTTCCAAAAGATGTGTTGAAGTATAGTACTGATTTCTCCTCCAATAGTTAATTCAAATATCTGTTTCGTTTGGGTAGCTCTTAGTACCATATGAAAGAGGGGAAAAACGTATTTGAAGTAATACAAAAGGGTTTGGGATTTCGTGGCTTTTTGGATTTTTGATTTTTTTTTTTTTTAACAAAACTAAGTAAAGTTAGGGCGAAAAAAAACCCCAAGACTGTATCTTATAAGTGTATTTTTAATATTCAAGTGCTTCCCTATTTTCCCCAGTGTCTCCAGCAACCTTTCCCTTCCCTCCTTCCCTTTACACCCTGTCACCCCCCAAAATTCTCAAAGCTAATACACTGGGGATATTCCTGAATCTGTCTTCTCTGTCACTTTGTTGAACTAACATACTCTTGTCTTGCTAGGTCTTACCCTGAAGTCTCTTCCTTGTTCTTTCAACTAATAGAAATACATTTTAAAAATACAGTTCTCTTTTCCCCAGCTAGGAGCTTTTGCTCATGTGTTCTCCTTCTTCCTTTGGAGTTGAGCGTGTTCCATCTCCCTTTTAATGTAGATTTACACAGAAAGAAAGATGAAAATGCCTGGTCCTGAAGATCATTCAAGGGAATCTAGCAATTCTGGGGATTCCCTGGTAGACAGATGGTAGAGTGCCAGATTTTCAAGGCAAAGTTTGAAATTTTAGATTAAAAGAATTTTTGTGTCTTTGGTATCTTGAAACATCTACCCTGAGTTTTAGACTTGATAAATAATAGTTTGTAGTCACCTATTCCCCCGACTTCCCTTGCTTTTACATGAACTGCATTATTTTTTTCTTCTTGCAAATTTAGAAAAATCAGACCATGTATTGGACATAATTCCAACCTTTCCCAGTGTTTGGCTAGATGAGCTACAATTAGTTATTTTTAGTCCTGACCAAGTTTGCATAAATGTTCTTCAGGTTGACACTAATTAGACACTGAATAAATACAAGGTTCCTTGAAGGATAGAGTGCTTTTCCAAGTACTGACCACAGCTTTAGACAGGTCACTTTCCAAAGGAGGTCTCCAAAGAGACAGGAATTTGGAGCAGGTGTTACACAAACCATAGGAGTGTAAGTTGGACGTGTAAAGACTTGGGTGTCTTTTTTCCCCACAAGTAATACATGCAGTTTGAAGTCACTAACTGGGCAATAAATCAGATACTGGTTTTCATGTATTGTCAAGTTGAAAGATGAAAATTAGACATTCTCCCAACCAATTTTGTCTTCCGTGCTCTGAAAATATTTAGGACACCAATCGTATTAGAAACTTATGGATACACTGAATCAGTTGGTAGTGGTTGCATGTCGCTGGTTTGGTAGACCTGGAGAAGAGGAAGAGATGAGTTAGTTACAAGGAATAATCTAGGTATTAGTATGCAGTACTTGAAAAGTTTGTGATGTATGTAACCATGACCTCCAGTCTCTTCAGTAGAGTATTGCAATACTCTGCAGTATTGCAATCACTAATTTCTAACAAAAAGCTGCTCTGCCAGGTCAGTCAGAACAGAGATGCCAATCATTTCTCTTTCCTTTATGTGCGAAAAGTGTATCTTTGGTTGTGTAGCTCAGGTGCTGCAAACAGGCACCACAGTATTTCAGGAAACTTGCCTCTGATAAAAGAAAGAGAGTTCCATTCTTCGGTTGTGTATCTCAGGTGTGTAGCTCAGGTTGTGTAGCTCAAACAGGCACCACAGTATTTCAGGAAACTTGCCTCTGATAAAAGAAAGAGAGTTCCATTCTTCCCTACTGCTTCTGCTTTTGTTCCTTGAACCTTTCAGCACAGGATTTCACAATAAGTGCAAATCTAAAGTGTCGCAGATGGTGAACCCCCTTGCCTCTGACTTACTTGTTTCTAGAATAATATCAACCTTCAGATGTTTTATTTATTGTAAATTTTAAGTGCGTTTTCACCCCTCAACCTCCCCTTTTTGGTATTCTATTTTTCCTAAGTTGATTGTGTTTAACTATACAACCTATATGCTTCTACAGTAGGAAATTTCTGATACCTTACTGCTGGGGCTTTTTCTGTGTCTTACAAGATAGCATCAATTCCCCAACCTATTACAGTGTTCAGGGATGGCAGCAAGATCGTAAGAAAGGGAAGGCTGGGAAAGATTAATGATTGCTGTTTATCTGATTTTAACACAGCAAAGAAACTGAATGGCAACTGGCAATTGGTTGGACCACTACTGGAGTTGGTGGTCTTGTAATTCCTCAGAGACAGATCTTCGGTCTGATGGTCTCCTCCATGCTGTAATTCTGACAGGTCTTGTTTGAACTCCCAGGGAAATAGCCAAGAACTGAATCTGACTGTAGCTACTGAATTTACCTCCCATGCTTGGAGGGCATTCCTTTATCCTGAGTTTGGAGGGCTCATGTGGAGATGGTTTTGTTGTTGCTGTGCTATGGAAAACTATTAAATGGACTGTAGGTTTTAATATTGAGGTGTGCTAATTTGCAGAACTTCAAATAATTTGTTTTGTCCAGTTGTACTTGCTAATATTTTTATTTCAAGTTCTCATTAATAAAAATACCTCGAGTATCAACTCAAGCTTGCATTGTAACTCTCCCAGAGACCGAACAAAGGAGAAGAATGTGGCATCGAGTAAAATGATTGTAGTTGTCTTTCCCCCCTTTCCCCCCACCTCTCGGGAAAGGTTCAACAGAGCTAGCTGTATCTCCCATCACCTGCATCTCTACTATATAGTGCAGTGGCTTGAAAACAAAGAGCACACAAATAGAACCAGGCGGCAGCATTGGCTAAGTACAAAATTTGTTCATGTAAGAGGCCTTAGCAGCAGTGCTTGTGATTGCTGTAAGACCTTTGATCATAACCAGCATAGCCTGCATGTGGATCATCACTAATGCATAAGTGCATCCCTCAATCACCGCTGTGTTTGAGGGATATGATTTGCTTGCCCTCCCCTCTCAGGATCTTGCAGCCAGCCGTACTTGTACTCAGTGATATCGCTGTGCAAAGGAATTTGCTGGTGGTGTCTTTAGGCCAATTGTGTCCTTATTTGACTCCACCTACTCTGAGAAGTTTGACATACTCTGTTTCCCAAAATAAATAGTGTTTGGGGTTTGGTTGTTTGGTTCATAGTGTTTCATTCCCGTGGAGGAATGAATAGAGTAATTTTGTAACCTTGATTCTCAGTTTACTTCCTTCACTCTCCTCTTAAACCTCATCACGGCAACTGTTAGTGTTTCAAATTCTCTTTCAAACAAGTCCATGCCATCCAAATCGTGGTGGTATGTGAAATGTAATGTTAGGCAACTGTTGATATTGTCAGAGGGATTGTATGTTAAGCTGGGGTGGGGAAGCTAGCACAGTACGTTTTGCAGAGCTGTGCATTTTTAAAAACATCATCGTGATCCCTGGCGTATCACTCGTACTTGCAGAAGAGGGCAGGGTCCTACACCTTCAGACAGGGTGCTCTTCCAGATGTTCCACCCAGCCTGAGTTCATGTCAGACAAGTCAGGTCATTGTTGCAAAGCTATTGAGGTATTCAAAGGAGGATCTATTTGTTTCAGTGTGTCATTCTTTTTATCAAATGTAGAGCTCTTTGAAGGTATACCACCTTTCATTTTGCTGATCACATATTTACTTTTAAACCTTCTCTGGTGGGAAGGCAATATTAACCCTTCTGAAGTTTTGCCTTTCCCCTCCCTCCATTAGTTCAGGTTACAGTTACAACCATTTTCATTGCATTTTTAAGCAAACCCCATCATTTAAATGATTAGTATCTATTTTAATCATATAATGCTGTGATAAGACTTCTATTTTTTATGTTAATAGCAAGATATGTTGTGATTAAGGTTTATCACTGTGAACTGCCTTGCAGTAGCATCTAAATATGTTGCCCAACTAGAAAATTGCATGCATGTGCAAAATGATAGCAAAGTTTATAGAAACAGGGCTAGCACATAGGATATTTTGCCTTAATAGTTCTCCAACCCTAGGTCATTGGTGGCTTGGGGTTGAATCATGTGTATTCAGTAATGCTGAATGAATTTCTCTTCCATGGGCTTGTCCGTGGGCTTTGAATATCGCAAGAGGGTATTTCATAACTCCACTACATCTTGGATTAAGATCTACCTCTTTCTGGTTTTGAATTTAGCTCCTGTTAGGTGTAATGCTGACCACTACACTTGTGTTGGAAGAGACAGCAACTAGCCAATTCTTATTCACATTTTCCACATCACTCATCATGTTATGGGTCTCAGTCATACTCCTGCCCCCATTTTTTGCTTTCCAGACTGAGTTGTCCTGCAGATGACTTTGTACTTCTTTCCTCATAATCCCATACTTCCTTATGTTTTGGCTTTTTATTTAGTGCTGACCTGAAGTTTTAACTGAACTGTCAGTTGTAACTCTTAAGTTCAGCTGAATGTTCAGTTTGGCGTCCATCACTTTATATTTTCGGTTGGGATTGTTCTTTCCACATGCATCACTTCATATTCATCTGTGTTAAATCTCCTAATTCTTGCAGTCATTCAGTTGTTCTGCTTCAAAGACTGTTTATTACTCTTCATGGTCAGAACTTGTCTTGACTACCCTCAATAACATATCGTCACCAGACTGAACCCCCCACCTGCTGACTTATCGCCGCTGTTAGAGCTACTTATTTATTCTTAGTTCTTAGTGACTCTTTCAAAGAGCTGCTGTAAGAGTGAGAGACAGGTGTGTCCCCTAACTGGGAAGGACTCAGTATAGCTTTTACGTAGCGTGTATGCACGCATACATGCTGGGAGGGTGGTTCTGAGGTGAAGACATACCCATTTGCCTAAAACTTAAGGGGGCCCTCCCAGGAACAAAAGCCAGCTTTCATTATGTATTTGTCTCTTCCATGGCCACCTTCTTTAACTTGGTCTTCTCTGAGTAGATCTTAGGTTTGCTGTGCTTAAAAACACTGGTGGCGATTCTCCAGATACCTGGGGCTCTTAGGATACTGTTTGTTCATGTTAAATTTCTGTTGAGTTTTCCCTTGTGGTGCCCGTCATCAGTGCAACAGATGACCTGCATCGACTTCAGCAAGGGGCGACCTGTCTTTGAGCATCCTTAGGAGCAACTAAAGGAAAGTTCGTGGTGGTTTTTGGGTTTTTTTTTTTTTTTTTTTGTAAAAAAAAGCTAGGTAGTGCACTCACCAAAATGGAAACAGTTTAAAGTCCAGAGAGTTGTTGTGCCAGTTCAAATAGGTGTGAACAGCAGCATTTCTGCTTTTTGCTGGAGGCGTTCTGTCCTCCAAGAGCTAACTATCCTTGCGTAACAGGCAATTGTTTTACAGTAAATCTGTACCAAATCAGTGAGTAGCTTTTACTAGAAAATCTTCCTAGACACAATGCTCTGAGAGCAGGTTCCTGGGGTGTTTTTTTTTGCTTTTCTCTTTAGTCTACAAGAACAGAAAAATATGCTCAGTTTTCTGAAAAGTCAAGTGGTGGAAGAAACAAGAACAGCAAGGACATGTTCCAGTGCCTCTTTGTTTGTATAAGGTATTTTAGGTAGTGTTGGGGTTGTATAATAAATAAGGAGAACTGGTCTGTGAAAAAACAGGACCTTCCTGACACGTGCATTTTGTGTTATTTTTTTTAATTCAAACTGGAGGAGATGGGCAGAGTACCAAAAACATTCTCTAACTTAAAAAATAGTGGTAAACCTTCCATATTTACTGCTGTACCCAGTGAACATAGGCAAGTTTTCATCACCTTCTGATGTTTTGACCATTCTTTTCCCTGTGTTGACTTACTCACCTTCTTTTCCCACTCACTGAGCAAGATCAGTAAACTTACTGTGAAACTACCAGAAATCGACACAGCTTTTTCTCTAACACAAGCTTCAAGATCACCAAAAAAAAAGGTAAAATTGGCTGAAGGAGACTTTTAAATTTTACAGTGTGGGTACTGCCCAAGAAGAGATTTCTAAATGCATAACATGTCCAAAACTGAACTATGAAGACTAACAGATTCTTGCTCTGAAGCTTTGAGGGGGGAAAAAATAATGTGGTCATATCTCTAAACTTAGACTAAAAGGAGTTTGTCAGGTATTTTCAGTGGTATTAAGCAACTCCTGCTTTCCTGTAAAGCTGGTAGCTAGGAGAGCTAAGAACCTCTGAAATTTGCTGCAGTTGGAAATTGCCTCATGTTTTCCGTTATAAACATTTTTCTTTTGTTTTTTATTTAGAAATTTTTCAGTTGCAAGCTGAGGTTTTCCATATGAGATAACTGCATCAAATGAGTACTGCTTTGAAGCTTCCTTAGGACTAGCATATTTGTCTCACTGATCCAGATTTCCCTCCCTCAGGGGCATCGATACCTTTTTCTATGACAGTGTGGAGATATACCCTCCTCTGGTACCTCAGGTTTAGAGCGCTTTATATGGACTCCCTCTTCTGCGTATGCACCTGTGTGCCCTAATGGCAAAGGAAGGAGGTTACTAGTAGTATATTAGCAGTCCTGGGGCTGTGGTTAGGAAGGCATTTGTAGAAGCTCTTGCAACAGTGGTTTTGACAAATGATTTACCTAATGGGATGAAGTTTACTATGCCTGTTCTTATTCAGGAAGCATCTCAAGAAAAATTATCCATCTCCTTGAATTGCACATGAAATGGGAGTTTAATCAGTTGCTTTTCACTTTTTTATTTAAGCTTTCAGGGTAATCAATAGGGTTGGTTTTGTGGGGTGGGTTTTTTTTTGGAATTGCTTTAGCTTACTGCATAGGCTGAGGGTGAGGTCTTGGCTGCGTTCCCACTGGTAAGCTCTGCCAAGGACTTCAGTAGAATTGTAAATTCCTCCTTAGATACTTTGTGTGGTGGGAAACCGGGGTTATTTTTTAATCTGGCTTCCTAAGAAAATTAATTTTCTTTCCTATAAAAATTAATATGATCATATTGTCTTTGCATACAGTATCTGTAATTTCTGCCCTGCAAACATTTTTTTGAGCCTGCTGGCCTGTTTAGAAAAACTGGCAGGAGGATAGAAGTCTTGAAAATAGAAAGTTCCTATAGTTTCATTAATATAACTTCTTAGAAAGGCAGATTCTCTTAATGCTACCTGAATGAAAGGCTGAAGCCCCTGAGTAACTGTATTTTGTGAACAGAATCAACATGGGAGAAATAAATTATGAATATTCTAATCCTAGGAAGTGCTTCAGTCAGAATTCATGCCTTATTAAACATCAGAAAACCCTTTCTTCACTCAAGATTTGTATCCTGAATGTATTCTCTGATGTTCTTACAAGGCTTGAACACTGTTTGAAGCTTTTCCTTTGGCCAAGTCATTTAGGGTATCTTTCCTGTGTGGTTTCTCTGATGTTTAATAAGGAGTGAACTCATGCTGTGCTGTGGCTTTAACACAACTCAGTTAAAAAGTCAATCTGATGCAGTAGAAGTCCATTGGAAACCAAACTTTGATACTGTGCTTCCTTGTTATTTATGCTGTGAATAGTCCCGGTATAAGCAAATACAGATAGGTAAACATTGTCTGGCAGGTATTCAGGCATAAATGGAATACGGAGATTACATCCTTGGAATATTATAGCTGATGTTTACACACATAAAACTCATGCAATATAAAGAGGTAATTCATCAACCTTCAGTAGCCACGTCCCTTTCTTGGTATGGCATTAGCATTGGTAACACTGTGTTGTTACAGCACATGTGCGAAGGACGAGCAAATTACTGTTGATGTGGAAACTCAAACTCTGAAATCGTGAGTCTTCTGGGGGTTTAGGGAAAAAGAAGTGTTATTTGACTTACTGCTACTTGTTGTGTACAAACGTGCGCATGAGGGTCATACAGATGCAGGTGGTTATATGGGTAAAGGCTGTATCTCATTTTATCGCCAAACCCAAATAGACGTTCAGATAAGGATTTACGTGTTCAAGGTTATAACAACTGAAATCTGTGTACAGTGCATTGTATCCAGTATATACAAATGCCAAATTAGAACTGGTGTACATTTAAAAAAAGGACAAAATAAGAGCAGTTCTTTCATTTGTTGTCCTTCCTGAAGTGAGAATTAAACAATTTTTTTTAAGACCCTACCTTGCTATTGCTTTCTGTTTTTTAGCATGAAAACAATATATGAGATATGAATCCTATGGTTCTAAGCACAATTTTATATTAAACCAAGGTGGGGAAGTATTTACCTAAGTAAGAGGATCAAAGTTATCATTCACTCATTTGCATTCCAAAACAGCTGCTTTTTTAAAAAACCTTTGGCTGATTCTTAATTTGAAGTGAAATGGGGCATCTATGGTTTTCTGGAACTGCATCATCACCCTGAACTCTTGGTGAAAGATGGAAATCTGAAGGAAGGAGATAGGTAAGATTTCTCCAGCGTAAATGTAACCCCTGAAAATTTTCAAGAAAACTAAAATTGACCATTAGCCAAAGAAACACTAACTGTAGTAGTAATTGTTAAAGGCAAGGCCTTCAGGCATTTGGAAGAAGGAAGCCCAGTGAACAGAGGCCATATACAGGAAAGTTTAGATTTAAACTCAGAACTGTGGTTTTTTTATTCTTCTATGGTCAGTTTTTTGTTGGTGTGGGTTTTTTACTTTTTTTTTTTTTTACTCCCAACTTTGCAGCAGACCTAAAATCTTCATAAGTTAACACATTCATTATAATTCACTTAAAACCATCCAATGATAGCCTCTATGTTGAAGACAGGAAACAGAAGAAAGAGCAAAGAGCATATGATTGCTGAGAACTTAAGTTTTCACAACAAAATAATAGCCTAAGCATGTAGAAGCCCCAAATCAGCTATTCCTGACCCAGGGTTAGCAGGTAAACTAGAATTCTAAAATATTATTTATAGATTTAAATAATACTGAAGGTTTCATTTTTTTTACATTCTTTAGTCAGTTCAAAAATACCTTCTGTGAACCACAAATCTGCACAATAAAAAAAGTTTGCAAAGTTGTCTGGGTCCGAAATAATGCACTTTGGCAGTTACAGATAGATAGTATAGACAATATGCCACATCATCTTTAAATTTTGTAGTGAGAAAATGGCTAACCTGCCTTAGCAGTTGGTATCCAAGGGAGTTTGTTGACACTGTGACATTATTAGCTGATGAAAGGAAGAATTTTGGATAAACTGAAGTGACTCAATAGTAAACTTGAATGATGTTGAGGACCTCCTTGTGAAATTCTGGTCATACTCAACTTCTGAAGTAGTTGTGAGTTCTAATTCGCTTTTACTACCATATAATAGTATAGCATAACCTCCTTCTTAAAGACTTTAAAGAAATCAAACTTCAAAGAACTTCAAAGAAATAAAAATACAAGGTATCTAAACATACTCATGGATAGCACAGAAGATTCCAACACGTTGCTAATATTTATTGCTGGTAGAAACAGCCAAATGCAATTAGAATATAAACATTCACAGCCAAAAATTAGAATATTTTCATCTTGGGCATAAATTCTTTTTCTGTAACTCATTGATAGGTAAGGTTAGATTAAGTATTAAAACCACATTTTGTTATCCAGCCATACAAGATAATTATAACAGCTTCGTAATCAGGGGCACACATAGGACAGTGTCAGCAGCCACTCCACTTAAGATTTAGTAAATAAAAAAATTTGTCCTGTATATTGTATAATGGGTGAGATGTCAATTCAGTTAAAAGCTGGATATTTTTAGAAGAGCATTGCATGCAATACAGAAGTCTTAAATAAGAAAATAGAGAGAAAACCATATTCTGTTACGGAAGAACTTTATAAAAGAACAAATACATATACTGGGAAGACATCGTAGCCTTCACAGATTGAGTGAGTATCAGCCTATAATCCAGAAGTGTCAATGTAACTAATAATAATACTAACAGAAAGTGTCAGAAAGTTGGAGCGGGCAAAGCATGAATGTCATGGGATTTGTTACACAGTTTGTCTTGGTAAACAAATCTCTATTGATCAGTGGCAGATCTTTGACTTGGAAATCAGCCGCTATTGACGGAAAGGTTTCTTTGAAGTTGTTCTCATCTGTTGTGAGTTTTAATTTTAGTTCACAGAATGGGCCTTATTCAATTACTTATTTTACCTTTTCTAAGTATCATTTTAGAGTGGTTTTTTTAGCAGTATTGGTTTTACACTGGCATAGCTGATGCTTATATTAGCAGATAAAAATGTCAGTTGGTGCATTTGATTTCTGAAGGGTTAGAGGGAAGAACTAGTTGGGAAGAAAACAAAAAGAAATTGCTTTCTAATATATTAAGAGTGAGGGAGCAGGAAGGCAAGGCTTATGATATTTTGTATTTTAAACCATTCCTTTATTCTTATTGAAAACTTCTCTGATTAGTGCTTGAAGCAGTGTAACGTTTTCTGCTTGGTGTGGGGTTTTTAGTTTGTTTTGTTTGTTTGTTGGTTTGGGGGTTTTTTTACATATCTGTAACACTCAAGAGCTTTAATATATAATTTCCAAAAAGAAAATATTTAATTTAGGAAGCTATTCTAGATGTAGAATCCAAATATCTTCAGTCTTACTAGAAGACAGAATGTAAATGATTTAAAAGGTGATAAGCTTTCTGAAAATGTCATTCTTCAAAAAAGAAGACTGGTTTATCAAAGCATTCGATATTTATTTGTGAAAACATCTACTTGCAGACAACATTTAGGCTACTCCATTTTCTAAGCACTCAACTTGCAAATGCACTGAAGCCCTTAAACATTGAGTAGTATTAATCAAACACTTAAAGGTGATAAGGTGTACTAACATAAAGTGTAAGCACTTGCAGCTTCTGCGGGAAAGAGGGCCTGCATTGAAGGAGTTTTATGGGATCCTAGTGTGTACATTCGACTTGGGCCAGATTGATGTCTGTGTGTGCACTATGCACATTCATAATCTCTTCTGAGAAAAGGGGGATCTTTGTAGAAAGGATTTTCGCTCCGGTCTTTGTCTTGCACCACATGCTGTAATGAAACTGGTCCATGAACAAAATCCAGGCATCAGTGGAAACAAACGTCCTGGGGATGCTTGTATTCACCTTTTGACCAACTAAGCGCTGCTCTAAATTGCAAATTATGAAATTTTCAGTTTCTTGTGCGTGTACATGGTCCCTGCTTTGATTTTAACTGAATGAGACCTGTGGTTTTATTTTCTGCCTTTCGTTTTTTGTTTTAAAAGTAGACCTGTGACTGCCTTGTTACGGAAGGAACCTTGGGTACCTCTGATGTAAACCAGGGTTTCAAAGTGCCAACGTTTTCTTCTGGGAATTATTCCAGTCTTCCCACCTACCAAAAGCTGCCTTTGTGCGATGTGATGCATAGCTCTGCTTCCCTCTGTTTTGGAGAGAATATGTATTAGGATGATCATTGAATTATTTATGTTCATAGGAGCAAAACACACTTACCCAAATGCCTGTGGTAGAGATTCTGAAAGAGGCTGTAAAAACCACCCGAGCAGATTCGTATCGTCTTGTTAAATGAGTAAGGGCTTAACATGGTTCTTATTAGCTTGTCAAACCCCAGTGGCTGTGTTTACATGAAAAAAATGATGTTCTTTTGCCTTGCATCCACATGTGAATGTATTTGGCTTACATAAAACCTGAGCTCGCTGGCCTCTTGGAGCATTTAGCGGGAGCACCGGACCAGACTTGTAGCATTCCACATCGTTTGTGAACATAAGATAAAGCCAATTTCAAGGTCTGAGCAAGAATGCCCCTTAATCATGCTGCGTACACATGGAAATCAAAAGCCAGATGTATGAAAGAAAAACATTTTTCTCCTCTAACTTTCTGCCTCCCTCGGGCATTCTTATCAATGACCCAAATGCTCAACTTCATATCCAGAAGTTTTCCAGCGTGTTGCTCTCATTTCATTTCTGAAATTTTTCTGCAAGATTTCTTATCCTTTCAGTACTTTGCATTTCTCGTTCTTCATGTAAGCTAATCAGACGTGATGGGGATGATGCAGGGGACAGGATGTTTCTTACATAAAATGGTTCTCCAGATAGACGAGATCCACAAACGAGATTACTGTCTGGCTTAAGGAGAACGGAAAAAATTTGATTATGTGGGAGAAGTCTACAACACAGAATTATTTTAGCACAGAGGCAAAAAATAGCACGCTTACAAAATTACTTATGTCACTCTAAGTGTTGTGCTTACAAAATGACTGTGTCACAGTAAGTGTTAGGCATTAAGCAATATCAGGAAAAAGATTTACAATAAGAGATAATTACTGTAATTTGACTAGTAGATTAGGGAACATAAATAAGGAACAATATAAGCAAATGCAACCATAAAACATAAAAGGCTGTGCGTTATAGGAAATGAGTGTTGTTCTTCAGAAAAAGGTGAAAACTGGGCAAGGAAGGCAATGGAGTCATACAGTTTTTTGAGACTCTTTTTTCTACTTTGTGATAAAGACACTGCTGGCTAACTGAGCTTAGTACAACTACTAGAAAATTACCTGACATGTGAACTGTGATAGTACAGAGTAAGCTGCACGTTACTGAATGCATGCTGGAAGACTGATAAGAAGTTATAGGTATATAGGGCACATGTTTGTAAATACAACTGATGCCATCTTAGAACAGTTATTAATTTATGTTATCCACTTCATGGATATCCATTCATAATGGATGATAAGAGAATGTTCACCTGGATTTGTTATAAATATTCTGTTCAGTGGGATTGTTTGGGAGATCTCCATCTCTAAAGCAGAGTGGATTATAAAAGAGCAGATGAATATGTTAAATGATGCCAAGCACTGTCTAACCTACCACGCAGCCTTCAGTGCAGAGGAATTTCCAGTGATTCTCACCATAAAGAAATCTTCGATTCTTTCATTAATTTATTGAGTCCTTCTGTTTCAGGGGAGAATACTGCTCACAACGTACCAGCACGCTAGTCTTTTTTTTCTTGTTTATGCAAAAGTTTGTAATTCCCAGCTCCTGTCTTCGTGCTACATGTAAGCATTTTTTAAATCCTTTGAGACAGCACTTCAAGTTAATACATTTTTCCCTTGAAGCAGAAGAGCCAAAGCCCAGTATTATTTTACTTGCTACTTAGAATACCCTCTATATATTCACAGTTAAGGTGGTTATAAATATATCTGCAAAACAGGTAATGCCATTAAAAGTACAATTCTGAAGAACAGGAATTTGAAAAGTAAATTTTCAGATAACAGATTCCACTTTTCCTCTTTCACAGTCCATGTGAAGGAGAAGCAGGGATAGTGCATCATTTTCAACAAGTTCCCTGTTTTGTGTTGGCATCTCAAATATGTGCAGGATGAAAAAGTGTTGCAATTAGTTCATAGTTCACTCTCTCTTCAGTCAAAATCTTGTTCTGCCTTAGTTGTGACAAGTTTCCAGCCTCTTTCACAATTGCTCTTCTTCCTGAGATCCATGCAGAAGACATTCACTGTAGGTTAAGCTACATAGTCTTTTTCATGGCATCTTAAATCATTTATTCAGTCTTCACTTACTGCTTTTTAAACTTCTTTGGAAGTAAAACCAAAATAGGACTGCATAATGTTCTCATTCTTTTCCTATCTGCCCACGTTGCTTATCTTACCTGTACGGGTTTTGTCCAGTGATGTTAGCTGCTGCTCCATTTGTCTGGGTTTCTGTCCTGCAATTCCCGTTTAAACTGTGAGGCATCTAGCAAGCTGTTCAGGTCTTCTTACAACTGTTTTCTTAAATAATACTGTGTTGGGGAATTAATATTAGTAACTAGTACATTTTCGGGGCGGGAGGGAAGGGTGAGGAGAGACATGACCAAAACTACTTTTTTTGAGATCATAAAAACTGTCTCTAAATTCAGTTCTTATGTCATTTATTATGAATTTTCATTATTATTTGCCCCAGATGACTGAGAATATAACACTTGCAATACATCTTGCTATTGTGGGTTATTTTGTGGAAAAACTGGGAGGAGCATAAATGTGGTAAGTTGCAACACAAAAGGAACATTTTTTTCAGAATTTTTGAGCCATGTAAGAAAGAATCCCACTCTTTCTATAGCCAATGGAACCTCTCATATTCTCTTTTTAAACTTGTTTTTACTGTATTATGAAAAATAATTCTATATTTTAAGCATAAGGTGTTTTGTAATACTTTGAATCAGTTTGAAATATATTGGGTTTGTACTTTTCGCTTTGGTTTTATATTGTCAGAATCAATAAGTGACCAAAATTTCTGTACTGTGCAGTAATTTCTAGAGTCATGTTGTTGACACAGGTTAAGTTAACCTGTATTTTAAACCACTGCACACACTGAAGCCCTGTTGACAATTTCTATTGCACTTCCTTGGACTTCTCCTGAAGTTTGTACCTTGAGGTGTGATGTTGGTGCCGGAGGGCAGTCGGTTCTGCTGGGCAGCTCCCTGCCTAGGCTGTCTGTCGTAAGCTAGGGATCAGTTTATAAAAGTGGGTCCCCATGCCCATAGAGGAAGGCAGTGTGATGACTGCCGTAGGCAGAGTGCTGATATACCGCATGCTGCTGCTGCAAAGCATGAAGTGCGCGATCAGCTGGGTAATAAATGTTACCCTCGCGTGGTTTTGGTTCTTCAGAGGGTGCAAGGCCTGAGCATGGTGGAGACCTCCCTTTTCCATCACTGGCAGCCCAGGTTCTTCACTCATTCAGCACGGCGGTGGAAACCTCTCAGTCCCCTTTATGCAGAACCTTTTTGCATATAAAGACCCACTAGGCAAAGGAAAAATCCCTTCAGTCCTGATTTATCCAATGCAGAGAAAACAGTAGCATTTTCAGATTTTATACTATGAAGTAGCAGTAAGAAAAATATATGCTGCAGAAGTATCTGTTCTTCCTCCTTCTAGCTCCAAGTCTGGCCGTGGAAGAAAAGAAACATATTCTAATTTAATTATAGGGTTAGCTATCTATTCATCTCATGCGTCTTGGGTTTAGGGTTTGTTTTTTTTTTTTCCCCTTGAGAAGGAGTAGAATCCTATCCCCATAAATCTTTCAATATTGGATCACCCAAGCTATGGTTTGTGTGTAAGTCTGTTAGGTTAAAGTCTGGTAGAACCCAGAATCTGTATAGTTAATGTAAAACTTTTCTCGGTATAGCCGCTCTGTGTAAAATAGGAAATACATTATAGAAAACTACCCCCTCCCTCTTTTTTTTTGACAATTTTACCTGCAGCAGAACTCAGAATAACCCAAACAAAGCAGTATTCATTAACACTTACAGATGACTTCATCCCACAGTTTTTATACTATTCTGTGAATGCTATTAAACTTCAGTGCTCTTCAGTATGAGCATTTGGACATTATAGGTGGGCAAGCAGAGAAGCAGACGGGTTGCAATAACATGCTGGAACATATGCAGTCAGCAGAAGAGCTGCAAATAAAGCTCAGCAAGTCTGACTTGCAGTTTTCTGCACAGTCTGTGAAACTAAAATATATTTTGGTTTTAGTATTTCCTTTTACAGTGATGATTACATGGGTTTTTTTTCCAGTCACTAGTCAGGAGGAGCTCAGAGGTATTTACCCTGAACCTCTAGTAGGTCAAGGAAAAAAAAGATGGTATTATCCAGTCAGCTCTAATGGGCAGACTTTTAGTCTGAGTTTGACTGGGTTTCTTTCTCCAAATAAGTAGATTTGGCGTAGTTTTCCCTCTAGGTCTGTTTGTGATTGTGGTGTTTTTTCTGTACACTCATCAATACAGATACCTTAGATTACATCTGTTATCTGACAACATACCTATCTGTTTTACCAATGTTGAAGTAGAAATAATTGTAAATAAAAATTGCTTTTTAAAAATAGTATGGTAGCTTTTTTTGGACACACTTTGGCTTGCAGTATATTTGAGTGGCAAGCAATATGTTAAATATGTTTGCTTTAAATGGAGTATTACTAGAAAGGGGAAAAAACACTGTCACAAACCTGGGCTGACCAATTTTTTGGTAATGAGTAATGTTCTGTTATCTTACTGTTAAGCTCTGAATTGCTGATCGAAGCACTATCCCAAGGCTTCTGCCAAGCACCACGTAGTTTGTGTGATAGGGAGGATTTGGTTATGGTCGAGCAAGTCTGAAAAATGGTAAACTGACAGCAAATCTGGGATCATGGTTGGTAAGGCAGCTTTTGTGGTCACGTGCTTTTATTTGATGTGGTTCCTAGTGTCTCCTGTGCCAAATGGTGTAATGTACTAAAGTGATGAAACTGCAAAAGGGGGGGGGGGGGGAATCACCTATTTACTTCAGCAACAAAGGAGAAGGAGAATGGAGATCAAAGACCATACCATGAGTCTCAAAACAGGAAAAAAGAGCAAAAAGAAGGGAATTTCTTTCCACATGCTTCAGGCTACTCTTGCTTATAGCCATCATGAGTAATAAACCCTTTAAATGCTTGCGTAGGTCTGCAGCGTGCTTCGGTTTCAAAATAAGGCAGGTGAAAACTTACAGGGAGTTAAGAAGGGTGGATCCTGTTAAAAGCAAGGGCTATAGACTATAAAGTCTAAAGTCTACTTTCCAACACTATACATAGATTTGAACATGTTTTAACATTGGCCACGCTGAGAGAAAAGCTCTTAGTTATTTTAAACCGGTATAAAAAGTCTTTCCATGTAGAGGCAAGTTTTTTGTTTATTTACATTTTCAAAGCTAGACAAATCTTCAGCTGTATCGTTCACAATCGTTGAAATTGTCATTTCCCTCTTTTATGTGGGTTTTGCAGAAAGAATACGTTGGATTAGGAACACTGTTGAGTGCAATCAGTATTATGTACCACTTTCTTTTGGTAGAAAGCTCTTTAGTGCTACGTTCACACTGTATTCAGGCATAAGTATGATTCTTCTTACAGTGCTGGTCCTTCTTCCCAAATACATGTTTTTTATTCTTTCCTCCCTTGGAGCAAAATAACAGCATTGTGCGAGGTACCTCCTTTCAAGAGCATGAAACCTTTCTGTAGATGTTCTTTTCTTTGTGATACTTCTGTCAAATAAAAGCTTATGAAATTTTGAGAGATGGGGAATGATAACAGGTAGAGAGAGCAAAATATGTAGGCAATATTATGTGTGTGTTGATGCTTAACTGTAGTGCCATAACCTCTGTTAGCACATAACTTTATAAGCTGTGATACTTCTATTCTTGTGGGAACCTGCAAGATGTAGGCGGGGGGTAGTCTGAAATAATCCTGAAGAATCTTCAGGCTCAAAAATTTTTTCACTTCTCAGCTCACTTTGTTTCCCAGCAATGTAAAGAAACCTGCATTTTTCTGCTCGGAGAAAGGGGGAAGCAAATTGGATTGCAGGGAAGAGGTGGGGTGAATGAAAGGAGGTTAGGGGAACTAGACAGGCCCAGGAGAGAATGGGGAGAATTCTAGGGAAGGGTGCAGGGTAGGGTTGGGAGTAGGACCATCTTCCTTTGTGCCTTTAAGTCTGCCTTGCCAAACCACCCAGTCTTCTGAGCCTGGGACTTGGAAGCATCCCTCTTCTCTAGTGAAGTGATGTTTTTAAGGAAGGGGAAATAACTGGTTCTTTACACATAAATACTCAAGGACAAAACCAGGCACCTCCGTAAACCTGTGAATTAATGCTATGTGGATCATTTCGTGAGAAAGACATTTTAATGTAATTATATGCTATCAAGAAATGGGAAAGAATTTTGCATTTTGTATGTGGGCCTCAGTAAATTAGATCCATTGAGAGACAGACAGAGCAAGTCACGTGGAATGCACCAGTCAACAGCAGAAATGTAAACATTCTCCAGCCACGCTCTCTGCACTTGTATTTCAGCGTGTCGCAGAACAAAACTGCTATTAATGCCGGTTGACTGCTGCTGTTGCTGAATTCAGTAGCGAGTTCCTCACAAAATCCAGTTTAATTCGCCAACCGTGGATCAGAACCACCTTGTGTCTCTGGAAGCACAGGAAAGCAGGAACTTGCTGCAAAGGAGTCGCTGGTCCATCTTAAAATGAGGTGTATGAAGTTGGTTGGCAGAGCTGAGTAGATTTAGAGTAAGAGCAAGTGAATACAATGCTGAGTACAACAGGTCTTTGTGTTCCAACGTGTTCATGCAACCTTACCTCATAGGTAGGTAGAACTACCGTGTATTTATCTTCATCTGCTACCAGTCCTAACGAAAGAGCATCCATTAAGATTCTTGCTTCGTGAATTATGATAATTATAGAAAGCCACTATCAGGATCTGTTAGAATCTTAGCCTTTAAATAGCAGCAGGTTACTGGAAAGCATATAGTGAAAATCAAACACAACTCAATTGATTGTGCTGAACTAGACTTACTTTGGAAGCTGTAGAGAAGCAATATTAACTGGCTTGTGTTTAAAAACAAAATAACTTCCTCATTGTGCCTCTTGACCTCTTTTTGTTTGCTTTTATTTTTTGTCATCTTGATAAAATGATTGTCACCAAACCTGATAATGTGATGTTATAGTTGTTTTTATTCCTGGATATAAAAGTGTGTTTTATTTATGATGGGGTGTATGACAGTGATACTGAGAAGGAAAGCTTAATCATAAACAGAGGGATGTAAAATCTGTGCTCCAGGAGGCTCTGCTATCTAGAAAGCAGGTCTGACATGTAGGAATCTTTAGCTTGTGCTGGGTGAAATCTCTTGGCAAATAGAATGTCCTTGACTATAAAAGCCTTCTTATGGCATTTTTTTAGCTTACACTTTTTTTTTTTGATTGGGCTTTGAGGGACCTCAAAAAGCAGCATTAGATACTGAGCTCCATGCTGAAATTCGCTTGCCTCATTTTCTCCATTTTATATATTTCCTTGCACCTTGTACATGCCCTTCTCATTTGATGCTGAGTAAGTCACTTCTTTCTTCAGCTGCAGGTTTGCTACAGAGTCAGATGAGTTATTATAGCCACTTGCCCTGTCTCATGATTGTGAGGTCCTGCAAATATGTTCCTATGTCTCCATGACAGAGACATAGTCCAGCATAGTCAAAACAAACTGAGCAATAGCTTCCTTACGTGTTTAAAAATAAATAGCAGTTTCATAATGCAGATGAACCTTAATTGCTGAATGTTTATAGAAAGTTTTGAGATGGTCAGTGGCAAGGTCCTGTGCAAATGCAGTATTTTATTAAAATATTTAATAAGCAGATTCTCTGACCCAATAGAGGGAACAAAGATGCCTATCCACTCTTAATTTTCCCTACCCATAATTATTTCTACAGAACATAAATTACATAGTGTATAGCTTTATTCTGTTTTCAGAGGATAATTATACTAGAAATTCCAGCCTTCTTTCTGTGGAGGGACCTCTTTCTCAGAAACCACACCTTGTAGTAGTCTGTTTTTCATTTGAGAAGAGTTGAATTCCCATTTATGTCAACAAGTTTTTTATGTATTGACTACTTTCAAAAGAGGGATACAGGTAAATGTGAAGCCCTTATTCACAACTCACAATAATTCAGTCTGGAGGATTTATTGGAAACTGGTGATATAGTAGTGGAAGCTTTTTTGCATGTGAAATCTGTTAGAAATTACTCCTCATTTGATGCCTGCTATTGTAGCCAAGAGAGGAGCCTGTAATTCCTGTTGTAGTCATCTGAGCGTCTCCAGTGGTATCTCCATGCTGAGGGGGAGCTTGGACTTGTTGCAAATGAGGCAAGGCGGGATGCAAAACGGACAGTACCATTTGATCTGTGTATGAGATGGGTGGCTTTTATGGATATATTTACATAAGCATTTAAGGAGTTTAATAAACTGAAAGCCAGGGTCCTAAGGTAAGGTTCACAACCCACCTGTAACATACCAGCACGGACAAGCCTGTCATTCTCCAACATTAAAGACCGAGGGAGCCAGTACACTTTCAGTTTCTTAAGAGCAAACTGCTGTTTGAGAAATGTTCCAATTTAGTAATAATCTAATAGTCACGCTTCACTGTTTTTAATGTCCACAAGTAGCAAAATTATATTCCCATGTGAATAATTTTAGTAAGGGGGTAGCAACAAGGAAACTAAATTCTGTTTAAAAACATCTCGACCCTATTCAAGCCTTACTTCTGCTGGAAAAGTTTGTTTGTTTTTTTTTTTTTGTAGCTGTGGTGTATTCCAGGCGCTTTTTTTTTTTCCATTG